>NW_004444060.1:3399166-3427785 GCF_000243295.1 Trichechus manatus latirostris | reverse complement strand
ATGAGAAACTATCTGTTCTGTAAGCCTTCACCTGAAATACAATAAAATATTTAAAAAAAAAAAAAAGAGAAAAAAAAAAGAATATATGCACGAGTGTTTTTATAAGTTTTTTAATAAAAAAAAACAAATAGCATAGAAGTGCTTAAAATTAAAAGTTCTCCCGCTTCAAACACACCATTCCCCAGAGGCAACCGTATTTAACAGTTTCTTTTTATTTTTTACAGAGGTTATCTCAATCATTCTTGACTTATTAAATATAGGCATTACTTATTAAATGCAATATCATTTCCAGTTCTTCTTAAAATATAAGGCTCTATACTTTATTTAAAACTCAATATGAGAAGAAACAGCTACAAATACCCATTAAAAGTCAGAACATGGAATGTACGAAGTATGAATCTAGGAAAATTGGAAATCATCAAAAATGAAATGGAAAGCATAAACATCAATATCCTAGGCATTAGGAGATTTGCTTTGGGCAAATCTGCTGCAAAAGACTTCTTTAAAGTGTTAAAAAGCAAAGATCCCACTTTAAGGACTAAGGTGCACCTGACCCAAGCCATGGTGTTTTGAATCGTCCCATATGCATGTGAAAACTGAACATTGAGTAAGGAAGACTGAAGAAGAATTGACCTCTTTGAGTTATGGTGTTGACGAAGAATGTTGAATATATCATGGACTGCCAGAAGAACGAACATATCTGTCTTGGAAGAAGTACAGCCAGAATGCTCCTTAGAAGCGAGATTGGCGAGACTTCAGCTCACATACTTTGGGCATGTTATCAGGAAGGACCAGTGCCTGGAAAAGAACATTATGCCTGGTAAAGTAGAGGGTCAGTTTAAAAGAGGAAAACCCTCAAGGAGATGGACTGACACAGTGGTTGCAACAATGGGCTCAAGCATAATAACAATTCTGATGATTGTACAGGACTAGGAAGTGTTTCCTTCTGCTGTACATAGGGTCACTATGAGTCACAACCAACTGGACAACACCTAACAACAACAACATATTTTATCTTACCATTTTGAGAATTATTTATTTTTATTTTTATTTTCCACTGCATACAGTGAAGATATGTGTGCCCAAGATTTCTCTTCACTTTTAATGAACTTCCAAACTTTTGTCAGCTGTATCGTCATTGTTTTTTTTTTCTCTCTCTCTCTCTCTTTTTTTTTAACCTTTCCGGACCTCATCAAATCAGAGCTGTGCACTTTCTCTATACATCCATCCTCAAAATCTGTGCAGGGTCACTCTAAACTTTTATTTAATTAATTTCACCTACACTATTCCATTTCCCCAATTAAAATATTTTCCCTTCACAGTCACCAACATGTACATATATAATGAATGTTTTTCCAGTCCTCCTCCTATACTGTTATGTATCCTGAGAAAGTCAATAGAAAAGCACTGAATTGATAGATCAAAAAGTAATAGTGTATTATTTAGAAGTAAGGAGGCAACCACTGGAGCACGTAAAAACTGAAACTTTTCTAAGAGGTTATATCTGGGAGAGAGGATTAGGAATATAAAGTGGTAGGCGATAAATAGACAATGTACTTAAAAATATTATTCTTGTTACTATTGTTTATATTATGTGTTATAGATTTAATTGTGTTCTCCAAAAAGATATGTTGAAGTATCTGTGAATGTAACCTAGTTTGGAAATAGGGCCTTTGAAGATGTTACCAGTTAAATTAATCTGAGGTAATGCACAAATAGGATGAGTCTTAATCCAAACTGAGTGATTTACAAAAAAGGAGAAGAGATTACAGAGACAGAGGGAAGAATGTCATGTGAAGATGCATGTAAAAGTCAAGGAATGTTTAGAATTACCAGAAACAAGGGAAGAGATACGGAAGAGATTCTCCCTCAAATCCTTAAAAGGAATCAACATGGCAAACACTCTGATTTCAGATTCCCAACCTCCAGAACCGTAAGATAATAAATTTCTGTTCTTATAAATCAAACTGTTTTTATGTCTGGTTTGAGGTACTTTGTTATAGGAGCCTGTGGCTTATAAAAATTTAAACTTACTTCCTCACAGTGCTGGAGGCCAGAAGTCCAAAAATAGTTTGACTGGACCGAAATCAAGTTGTCAGAGGACCACACTCCCTCCAGAGGCTTTAGGAAAGGAAAGAATTTGTTCCTTGTCTAGTCCAGCTTCTTTAAGCTAGTGGCATTCCTTGGCTGGTGGCCACATCTTCAAGGCCATCATGTTTCTTTCTTTGCCCATCTTTACAACATCTCTTTTACTTCTTTTTCTTACTTATTGTCTTAGCTAGAACCGCTAGTTCCATGTTGAACAGAAGTAGTAAAAATAGGTGTGATATCTTTGTTTCTGATCTTAAGGAAAAGGAGTCCCATATTTCACCATAATGTATAATATTAGCTTTTTTTTTTTCTTATGTTCTGGGTGTTGAATCTCATCTAATGCTTTTGCTGCATCTTTGATATCTCTAATTATTATCTCATATTTTCTGTGAGCTCTGGCTTAGCTGGTTGCCTCTGGCTCAAGGTCTCTCATAACCTTAACCCATTGCCTTTGAGTCAATTCCAACTCAGAGACCCTATAGGACAAAGTAGAACTGCCCCATAGAGTTCTCATAACCTTTGAGTCAAGCTTTTAGCTAGGGCTGTGGTCTCATCTGAAGGTTAAGATGGAGAGAAATGTTCCACTTCCAAGCTCACTCATATGGTTGTTGTCAGGTCTTAGTCCCTGTTTAATCACCTTTTTTTTCATCCCATTGATGAGGGAGACGCTCTTACCCTAGTGTTATTATAATGACCAAACACATGACACCTGACCCTGGACAGATCAGATTGGCAGCAGTTTATTAATCATATATACTCACAGTACATGCGAGGAGGACACAGCACATGATGCAGGGCCACGTTGGGGTTGTACTTGAGAACAAAGTGGACAAGCAGAGACTGTGGGAGGCATGTTTCATAGTAACAAAAAGTTGAGGGGATCACTGGTGCCTGTGGGAATATTTTGACTTGTTTGAATAATTCTGCACACTGTCAGGGGACTAAAGCCTGCCACTCAGGAATAAGCAGACACTATACCTGGTCCCTGTGTTAAAGAGGGTTGTTTAGCTAGTGTGCCTAAAAGAGAAGCTGCAGTCTTTTTATTACCTAATCTCTGAAGTGACACCCCACCACTGCTGTTATATTCTGTATGTTAGAAGTCAGTCACTGAATCTAACCATACTCAAGGGGATTGCACATGGGCTTCAAGGTCAAGAAGTAGAAATAATTAGGGGCAATTATGGCAGCCTACCATAGTCATGACTCATTTTCTTTCTCATATATTGCAGATTTGTTATATTTGCTTCAATATGCTTACATTTTAAGATTTTTGTATTTTTATTTAGGAAGTGTATTTTGTAATTTTATTTTACCTTTAATGTTCTTCAGTTTTACTATCAGGGTAGTGCTATCCTCCTAAAATTAGTTTGGAAGTATTCCTTCTTCTCCTATTTTCTCAAAATGTGCACATAGAACTTGTAGCATTTCTTCTTTAAATGTTTCAAAGAATTCACTAGTAAAGTCATTTGTAGGAAAATATAATTTTTTCATAGGAAAGGTTTTTATTATGAATTTATTTTTTAATAGATATTATGCCATTCAGATTTACTCTTTCTTCTGAAGTCAGTTTTGATCATTTATATAGTCAAGGAATTTATTCATTTTATCTAAGTTTTAAATTTATTAACAAAAAGATTTTCATAACATCTCGTGTCTGTGTGATTTTATATATATATATTCATATATATATATATATGATTTATAAAAGATGTTTGCTCTTTCATTCCTGATCATTTTAATTGTTGCTTTTTTTCTTGATCTGTCTGCCTAGGATTTAATAATTATATTAATAATTTCAAAGAATCAGCTCACAGTTTCATTGATTTTCTTTATTGATTTCTCTCTTTTTTTTTTTTTTGCTCTTGTCTTTATTAATTCATTTCTTCTACCATATTTTTGGTTTAATTGTATTTTTCTTCTAATATCTTTAGATGAAAAGTTATATTATCCATTTTTAAGGTTTAATATAATAATTTATAGTTATTAGTCCCACTAAGCACTGTTTTGGCTTAGTCCAAAAATATAATATCTTGTTTTTTCATATATATATATATATATATATATAAACTCATAGGTTTTTTTCTAATGTAACTTTTTACTTTATTCATTAAGTTATTTTTGTTTGCTCTTTTATGCTTGTTTGTGTTTCATATCAATTACTATGAGAGGGGTGTCAGAATCTCCAATTGTCATTTTGGATTTATGTATTTCTGCTTTTAGTTCCATCAGTTATTGCTTCTTATGTTTAGAAACACTTTATACCACGTAAATATTATGTAAACCTCCATTTGAAATTATTATTTTCTTCATGTATTGTCCCACTTATTATTATAAAATGTGCCTCTTTACTTATCATAGTTCTTGTCCTGAATTGAATTTTATTGGATATTAATACAGCCACACCAGTTTCTTATGATTATTACTTGCATGAAATGTCATTTTCCCATCTTTTTATTTTTAGCAAATCTATTTTATTTATAGTTAAAGTACATATATTTTAGTTACCATAAAATTGTGTCATGCTGTTTTATTATTATATTTTTAAATTTCTCCCTTTAAATCTGACAATAATATATTTAAAGATATTTCCTAACCACTTGGGAAAATGCATATGTTTTATTGCTAGATTTCTCCTAATGTAAACTGTATATATATGTACTTTTATATACATATAGGAAGTATAAATATATATATAGTTAGTATGTCTTATTTTACATTGAGTAGAAATTAATTAAGTATATAGTTTAAATATTTTTTAATTTTAAGATTCTTATATCTGTCTACTTCTCTCCATGTATACTAAAACCACCATAGTTCATGCCTCCTATAGGCATGACTTTTTCTTTATTGTAATTTTCTCTTTACTGCAGTTGGCTTTTTATCCAAGCTAGTTTGTCTATGGAGCCCTGGTGGCGGAGTGGTTAAGAGCTCAGCTGCTAACTGAAAGGTCGGCAGTTTGAATCCCCCAGCCGCTCCTTGGAAACCCTATAGGGCAGTTCTACTCTGTCCTGTAGGGTTGCTATGAGTTGGAATCGGTTTGGTTTAATAGTTTACTAACACCTTTAAAAGTATAAGTGATAGAACAGAAAGCTATTAAACATTTAAGCACTGAGGAAAATAGTTTAATAATAATAATTAACAGTAAAATTAATGTGAACATCCTGGTGAACTGTATTGAAAATAAATGTCTGATACTATAATGAATTCTCTTATACTTTTTACAGAATCTTTTCTTTTAGGTATAGAAATCGCAAGTAGAGAACAAGTAACAAATCCATGGATAATTGCTGATTAATTACACAAACCTAAGAGAAAAACTGGTGAGTTACTGATCCTTACTTGCAGATAAACACATTTTTAGAAGAGAAAATAATAATAATGAAGTTTTGGTTAGCTAGATATAAATAACTATATGTGTTAGACTATTTTTATTGAATTAGTCAGACAATATAAACCATGAATTCCTTGACAAATAGATGTGAAATGTAAACAATATGGAGTGGTTATTTTCAGGGGGTACTCAGAGAAATATTGTTCAGTTTCAGATCCAGGAAGTATAGACTGATGAAACCAATAAAGTGAACTTCAGTCAGCATAATCTTGGTTTTCTTGCCGGATATTGTCAAAAACGTTGTGAGTAATAAAGGCAGAATGCTCACACAGGTAGAGAAGGAATAGTAAGATCTTAAATAAACAAGTATATGCTCCAGCTTTCGAGAAAGGAAGTAGTTTTCATATAGAATGGAGAAACTCTTCAAGTAAAGAAGCCAGGCAGAAATAAAGGAATCTGAGATGAGGCAAGCTACTAAGAAGGTGGATAAAAATGAAATAGTGGCAAAATGAAAAAAGAGAACAAATTATGCATTATTTTATAAAATCATAAATTTCCTTTGCATCTTCTCCTTATTTCCATATGAAAAAAGAGCAATTCTATGTTTATCAGAAAATAAAGACAAACTGGTCAATTCTTCTGCTGATGACTCCATCTTTTTAATGTTTTGGATCAGTTTATCTCTCCCCTAAAGATATGTTGAAGCCCTAATCCCTGTACCTGTCTGAAAAGAGGATTTTTCTTTTGTTATGTTAATGATGTGTGGGTCCTAAACATAATCCCTTTTGAGTGGCGTCTTATAAAAACGGAAAACAGACACAGAGAGTCACACACACCAGAAGACTCCATGTGAAGGTCTATGTACAAGCCAAGGAACTCCAAGAAATGCCCAGGGCTGTCAGAAGTTGAAAGGGACAAGGAATAATCTAGAGTGGACAGAGCCTTGCTCTGTTGAGCCTTGAATTTGGACTCCTAGTTGGTCAAAACTATGAGACAATAAATCCCTGTTTATTAAAGCCAGCCCCTTGTATTTTTGTTAAGGTGGCAGTAGAAAACTAAAATATTAATAATTAAATAATATCTATCTGTCAGTCTATCAATCTATGAATCATTATAGATAACCCCATCCCCTAAAAACAGCCTTTTGGAGTGTCAATCCTTATTTGCAGATAACCACCCTCAACGCGATGGACTGACATCGTGGCTGCAACAATGGGCTCAAGCATAACAATGATCTTGAGAATGGCGACGGACTGGGCAGTGTTTCGTTCTGTTATACATAGGGTCTCTATGAGTCGGAACTGACTCCACGGCACCTAACAACAACATTTCGAAGAATGAATCCTAAAGTTGCTGGAGAGCTTTTGTTTGTTTGTTTGTTTTTTAATCCTCTCATAAATTCCCCTAGCTACTACCAATATCAAAATGATACATTTTAGAAGATAGAGTATAACTTGAAAGATCTTAAAAACTGTGAAGAACTAGACCAACAGTTGATATTTTAATTAAGGCAGCTTGCAAAAAGACTGAAATTGCACGTGGTAAATCTTCGAACTCAGTCTTTTTCAGTACCCGTGAAAGCTGTGACTTTTCAGTTGCTCTATTGTGATGAACCATGGATTTGCAAGTCCATATACAAGAAAGTGTAACTTACTGAGTGAATGAAATTTACAATTAACAGCTGAACAAAACCTCCAAGTAAGTCTGAACACTCTTCTCTGTCACTGATACAGTAAAGCTCATAAAACGATCAAAAACAAACAACTCCTAATTCCACCTTACTTTCTTGTGAAAAACATGATCAAGTAAAAGGTAAAGCTTCAAAGAAACTGGAACAGAAAGCATCTGAGTGATTTACGAATAGGAAATGTGGCAATAGCAGAAATGAAATTTTGAGGAAAATACTACTTAAGCAAATATTTCTATGTTTAATATTGGATTATTAAAATATTGATTGGGGAAATTTGGAATATTTTAGGCAGAGAGCAAGTGCAAAAACCCCTAAGAGAATGTGTACTTTTTTCATTTAAGTCAAAGTCATAAGGCTGAGGCACAGGCAGCTGGTAAGGAATGTTGTTGTTCTTAGGTGCCGTCAAGTTGGTTCCAAATCGTAGTGATCCTATGTACAACAGAACAAAATGTTGCCCAGTCCTGTGCCATTCTCACAATCCTTGTTGTGCTTGAGTTCATTGTTGCAGTCACTGTGTCAATCCATCTCGTTGAGAGTCTTCCTCTTTTTCTACGACCCTCTACTTTACCAAGCATGATGTCCTTCTCAGGGACTGGTCCCTTCTGATAACATGTCCAAAGTATGTGAAACGAAGTGTCACCATCCTTGATTCTAAGGAGCATTTTGGCTGTACTTCTTCCCAGACAGATTTGTTTCTTCTTCTGGCAGTCCGTGGTATATTCAATATTCTTCACCAACACCATAATTCAAAGGTATCAATTCTTCTTAGGTCTTTCTTATTCATTGTCCAGGTTTCACATTCATATGAGGCAATTGAAAATAGCATGGCTTGGGTCAGTTACACCTTAGTCCTCAAAGGGACATCTTTACTTTTCAACACTTTAAAGAGATCTTTTGCAGCATATTTTCCCAATACAACATGTCATTTAATTTCTTGACCACTGCTCCCATGGGTGTTGGAATAGTTGAATGGAAATTGACTGGAAGAGTGGTAGGAGGCAAAATGAGAGAGGTAGCTAAGGACTACACCCTGCAAAGCCCTGTGGACAAGTGCTATTCAAAGTAGTTACATAGACTGGTGGCATTCTGCAAACTCGCTACTCTATGACGAGATGAGTATAGAAGTTGAGAATAAGTATTTAGAAATATTTATAGATTTTGTAAAAAAAATTACGTCCATTGAATATAATATTTTCCATTTTCCCATAATATTCTTTTAATTTATTTTTCTACTAATTTATTGAACTGTATTTTACAAAATATTAGTCCGTAATGAATTGGACACTTAGAAAGATTTAAAAAGAGTTCCTGTCCTCAGATATTTCAAGAAACACTGTAATAACTTTGACTCTTACTCAATGAGTTAAGCAGAGGAATAACACCATCCAACATGTTTTGAAAGTATTACTTTGGCTGCTATAAGAATAGTGTAAAGACATAGGCAAACGTCTTAGTTTTCTAGAGCTGTTATAACAGAAATAGCACTAGTAAATGGCTTAAACAAACAGAAATTTATTTTCTCATAATTTTGCTGGCTGGAAGTCCAAATTCAGGGTGCTGTCTTTGGGGGAATGCTCTCTCTCTCTGTCAGCTCTGGGCAAAGTTCCTTGTCTCTTTTGAAGTTCTTATTTCTGGCTCCTTGGTAATCTTCATGTGGCAAGGTATCTATCTTCCCTCATCTCCGCTTCCTTGCTGCTTGCTTAATCTGTTCTTATATATCTCAGAAAGAAATTGATTTAGGACACCCTCTACACTAATACTGCTTCATTAGCATAACACAGAAAATCCATTCCTAAATGAGATTATAACCACATTTATAAAAACAGAAAACAAATCTGTTGCCGTCTAGTTGGGTCTGACTTATAGTGACCCTATAGGATAGAGTAGAACTGCCCCATAGGGTTACCAAGGAGCGGCTGGTGGATTTGAACTGCCAACCCCTTACTTAGCAGCCAAGCTCTTAACCACTGCATCAACAGGGCTGCAATCACAGGTATAGGGGTTAGGGTTTACAACACATATTTTTGGAGGACACAATTCAATCCATACCACTCCCTCCTTCCCCACCCCAATTCAAGTCCTCTCACTTGCAAAACACATTCAGCCAGTCACAGTAATGATATAAGAGTTAAAAAACAGGAGACTAGAATCACAATATTTATGTTCGCATATTTTGGTAGTTTGGTCCAGAGTGGTAGCAGTGAAATTAGAAAAATAAAGTAAAAGTCTGGATTTTTTCTAATGCTAAGACTAACAGGATTTACTGATTTAATACCTGGATGCAGGTATTAAAGCAGAAGGGGATTCATGATTGACTCCAAGATTTTCACCTTTGGATATTGGAAAAATGAGGTTGCACTTGACATTTACTGAAATGAGGACATAGGCTGGCATGCTGGTACCTGTGGTGATGGGAAGATGTGAAAGTTCTATTGAATAGGAAAATTAATAACAGACATCCTACTTTGATTTTAAGGTTTTTCTTATTCATGAAACCAAATATTAACCACAAAAAGCATGACCCAAACTGCAAAGCCCCCCAGAAACTGCTTTACAGGAATGTAAATTTGTCTTATCCTGCTAGAGAAAGATGGTTATCAAACCGTTACCTCCTACTCTAAATCTCAAAATGTCTCATGTCTGCAGTTGGGTGGAGGGACAAATTATTAACAGCCAGGCCAGAAATAACCTGATATCATTTGATCTCAGTAAAGAATCAAAGGCAAGGTGCAATCAGTTATGTTAAAATTAGCCAGTGGAAAATTATAAAACATTGCTGAGAAAGATTAAAGAAGACTTAAATAAATTGAAAGATCTTCCACGTTCATGGATTGGAAGCCTTAATATTGTTAAGATGTCAATACTACTGAAAGTGATCTATAGATTCAACACAATCCTGATCAAAATTCCAACAGTCTTCTTTAAAGAAATGGAAAAACCAATCCTAAATTTTATATGGAATGGGAAGAGGCCCTGAATAGCTAAGGCAATGTTGAAATAGAAGAGCAAAATAAGAGGACTCACATTTCCTGATTTTAAAACATATTATACAGCTACAGTAATCAAAACATCCTGGTACTGGTATAACAACAGACACATAGATCAATGGAATATAATTGGAAGTCCAGAAATAAACACACACATCAGCGGTCAACTGATTTTTGAAAAGGGTGCTAAGTCCACTTGATGGGGAAAGAAGAGTTTCTTCAATAAACAGTGCTGAGAAAACTGGATTTCCACACAGGATCCATGCCTCACATCATACACAAAAACAAATTCAAAATGGATTAAGGACATAAGTGTGCTATTAAAATCATACAATTTTCAGTAGAACATGCAGGGGCAATGCTGTCAGGCCTCGCTTATAACAATGATTATCCAACATGATAAGAAAAGCTCTGAAAGCAAAAGACAAAATGAATACATGGGACCATACAAAAACTAAAAACTTTTGTTCATCACAAGACTTTACCAAAAAAGTAAAAAGAAAATCTACTAACTGGGAGAATATCATAGGAAACCATACATATAATAAGAATCTTATAACCTAAATATATATAAAACTCAGACAACTTAACAACAAAAAGACAAATTGCTCAAGCATGAAACGGGCAAAGGAGAACTATTAGACATTTCACCAAAGAGGACATTCAAATGGCCACTAAACATATGAAAAAATGCTCAACAACATTAGCCATCAGAGAGATACAACTCAAAACAACAACAAGACATCATTCCACTCCCACTAGAATGGCAAAGATTTAAAAAAAAAAACAACAAACAGAAAATAACAAATGTTGGCGAAGATGTGGGGAAGTTGGAACTCTTATCTATTGCTGGCAAGAATGCAAAATGGTACAGCCATTGTGGAAAACTGTGGCAGTTCCTCAGAAAACTAAAAATAGAACTACCACATGGCCCAGCAATCCCATTCCTAGATATATACTTAAAAAACTTCAAAACAGAGACTCAGACAGAGACTTGTACACCAATGTTCTCTGCAACACTATTCAGAATAGCAAAAAAGTAGAAACAACCTAAATGTCCATCAACAGATGAATGGATAAACAAAATGTGGAACATATCTTCAATGGAATACTACTCAGCCAGTAGGAGAAACAAAGTCTTGATACATGCTACAATATGGATGGAATCTGAAGACAGTATGCTGAGTGAAATAGGTCAATCACAAAAGAACAAATATTGTATGACCTCACTTATATAAAAAGACAAGAAAAGGAAAATGTATAGAGACCAGAGTTTATTAGTGGTTACCAGGGACAGGAGGGAGGGGCAGAGTGACGGAGTTAATGGTAATAGAAAAACTGCAATGAATAAGGGTAGAGTTGCATAGCAGATTATTGTAATAGCTTTCAATAAGCTGTACACCTGTAAAAAGTTGAATTTGCAAAAGTCGTGTGATAGATATATTTACAACAATGACAAAAAAAACAAAAACAAAAACAGAGTAGCAGCTGAGGCTGCTTATAGACAACCAAAAACCTCATGGGACTTTGTTCCTTGGTTTGGAGGTTTAGGGTCATGATTTTATGGGACATCCCAGGAAACTGGCGCAATAATGTATTTAGTGTTTCTGTCCTGCCTGTTCATTGCATAGGGTCTGGGGTCTTAAAAGCTTGCAACTGGCCATCCAAGGCAGGACAGTTGGTCTCTATTTGCCTGGAGCAACAGAGGAAGAGGGAGAGTCAGGAATAGGAGAAGGATATGGAATGTGTGGCTAATTACCTCCATGAACAACTGCCTCCTTTGCCATTAGACCAGAAGAAATGGATGGGGACTGGCTACCATTACTGAAAATTTTGATCAAGATTCTATAAAAGAATCCTGATCAAAAGGATGGAAATACAGAAAAGAATGTCAACTTCTCATGGACTCCAGACGTTCTGGAACCAAGGGGGCTGGATAAACCCCTGAAATTATCACTCTGAGATAATCTTTAACCCTTAAACCAAAAATATCCCCTGAAATGTAAAATGGTACAACCACTTTGGAATCGATTTGTCACTTCTTTAAAAAGCTAAAAATAGAAGTACCATACAATCCAGCAATCCCACTCCTTGGAGTATATCCTAGAGAAATAAGAGCTGTCACACATATAGATATATCCATCATGTTCATTGCAGCACTTTTCACAATAGCAAAAAGATGGAAACAACTTAGTTGCCCATCAGCGGATGAATGGATAAACAAATTATGGTATACTCACACAATGGAATACTATGCAATGATAAAGAATAACAATGAATCCGTGAAACATCTCATAATATGGAAGAATCTGGAAGATATTATGCCAAGTGAAATTAATTAGTTGCAAAAGGACAAATATTGTATAAGACCACTATTATAATAACTCAAGAAAAGGTTTAAAAACAGAAGGAAACATTCTTTGATGGTTACTAGGGTGGGGAGGGAGGGAGAGGGATATTCAATAACTAGATCGTAGACAAGAATTATCTTAGGCAAAGGGAAGACAACATACAATGCAGGGGAAGTCAGCACGACTGGACTAAACCATAAGCTAAGAAGTTTCCTGAATACAACCAAATACTTCAAAGGACAGAGTAGCAGGGGCAAGGGTCTGGGGACCATGGTTTCAGGGGACTTCTAGGTCAACTGTTATAACAAAGTTTATTATGCAAATGTTCTTTATCCTACTTTAGTGAGTGGCATCTGGGGTCTTAAAAGCTAGCTAGCAGCCATCTACGATGCATCAATTAATCCCAACCCACTTGGAGCAAAGAAGAATGAAGAACACCAAAGACATAAGGAAAATACTAGCCCAAGAGACAAAAGGGCCACATATACCAGAGACTCCATCAGCCTGAGACCAGAAGAACTAGATAGCACCTGGCTACCACCAATGACCACTCCGACAGGGAACACAACAGAGAGTCCCTGATGGAGCAGGAGAACGGTGAGGTGCAGAACACAAATTCTAGTAAAAAGACCAGACTTAATGGTCTGACAGAGACTGAAGGAACCCCAGAAGACATGACCCCCCAGACTCTCTGTTAGTCCAAAACTATAACCATTCCTGAAGCCAACTCTTCAGACAAAGATTAGACTTGACTATAAGACATAAAACGATACTCGTGAAGAGCGAGCTTCTTAGCTCAAGTAGATACATGAGTCTAAATGGGCAGCTCCTGTCTGGAGGCAAGATAAGAAGGCAGAAAGGGACAGGAGCTGGTTGAGTGGACATGGGAAATCCAGGGTGGAAAGGAGGAGTGTGCTGTCACAGTGTGGGGAGTGCAACTAAGGTCACATAGCAGTGTGTGTATAAAGTTTTGTGTGAGAAACTAACTTGAACTGTAAACTTTCCTTTAAAGCACAGTAAAAAAAAAAAAAAATCCCCTGAAGCCTTCTGAAAACCAAACTGTAGTCTAGCTTAACTGGTAAAAAATGTCTGCTTTGAGCATTATGCTCTTCTAAGAACTAGCTATACAGAATCAAAGTGGCAATAGCAACTGGAAAGATTAGATAGGTTATTTAGGGAGCAGTGAGTTTATGTTAATGTGGGAGAAACAACTCAGAAAAGGAGGGTGAGAATGGATGCATAACTCAAAGAATGTAATCAATGTCACTGAACTGTATGTGTAGAAATGGTTAAATTGACGTATGTTTTGCTGTGTATATTCTCAATAACGACAAAATAAAAATAAATAAATAAAAATTAAAAAAAAAGATTAGCCAATGTTTCATCTTCTATAGTTCTCCATCCTGTTCTCTTTATAAGTCACATTATACCTAGCTTCTTGGAGCCATTTGCTTTTTCTGGAATCAAAATGGTCTCCTTATATGCATAAAGAATAACTGCTCAGAATAAACCTTATGTTCAAATTTTAGTGAGTTATGGCTATTTTTAACAATTCTCTGCAGATTTCTTTTTTTTTAATTTAATTTCTTTTTTTTAATTGTACTTTAGATAAAGGTTTATAGAACAAACTATCTTATCATTAAACATTTAGTACACATATTGTTTTTTGACATTGATGAACAACCCCACGACATGTCAACATTCTCCATTCTCAACCTTGAGTTCTCTGTTAGCAGCTTTCCTGTCCCCTCTTGCCTTCTAGCCCTTGCCCCTGGGCTGGTGTGCCCCTTTAGTCTTGTTTTGTTTTATGGGCCTGTCTAATCTTTGGATGAAGGGTGAACATCAGGAGTGATTCACTACTGAGCTAAAAGGGTGTCTGGGGGCCATACTGTTGGGGTTTCTCCAGTCCCTGTCAGGCCAGTAAATCTGGTCCTTTTTTGTGAGTTGTAATTTTGTTCTACATTTTTCTCCAGCTCTGTCTGGGACCCTCTATTGTGATCCCAGTCAGTGCAGTCAGTGGTGGTAGCCGGGCACCATCTAGCTGTACTAGACTCAGTCTGGTGGAGGCCGTGGTAGTTGTGGTCTATTAGTCCTCTGGACTAATCTTTCCCTTGCGTCTTTAGTTCTCTTCATTTTCACTTTCTCCTGAAGGGGTATCTTAGATGGTTGCTCACAGGCTTTTAAGACTCCAGACATTACATACCAAGGTAGAATGTAGAATATTTTCTTTATAAACTATGTTATGTCAATTGAGATAGATGTTCCCTGAGATCATGGTCCCCACAGCCCTCAGCCCAGCAATTTGGTCCTTCAGGGAGTTTGAATGTGTCTATGGAGATTCTATGACCTTGCCTTGTACAAGCTGTACTGGCTTCCCCAGTACTGTGTACTGTCTTACTCTTCACCAAAATTACCACTTATCAATTGTCTATTTAGTGTTTTTCCATCCCCAACACTCCCTTCCTTGTAACCATCAAAGATTGTTGCTTTTTGTGTGCAAACCTTTTCATGAGTTTTTATAGTAGTGGTCCCATACAATATTTGTCCTTTCATGATTGACTTATTTCACTCAGCCTAAGGTCCTCCAGATTTATCATATCGTGAGATGCTTTGCAGATACAGCATTGTTCTTTATCATTGTGTAGTACTCCCTTGTGTGCATGTACCATAGTTTGTTTATCCATTCATCTATTGATGAGCATCTGGGTTGTTTCCATCTTTTTGCTGTCGTGAACAATGCTACAATGAACATGGGTGTGCATATGTCTATTCATGTGACGACTCTTATTTCTCTAGGATATATTCCTAGGATTGGGACTGCTGGATCATATGGCATTTCTATTTCTAGCTTTCTAAGGAAGCACTGTATCATTTTCCAAAATGGTTGTATCATTTTTTCTGCATATTTCTTTTGTTTTCCTTAATGAAATTAGAAACAAAGAAATCAGGTGAGAATGAGGGCTGTGCGGAGATGGGTAAGAGTAAAATTTGCAAAATAGTGGGAGAGTAAAATGTAACCCTAATGGTCATCTGATATTAGTGACCATGGATTTTCTCATGCAGCAGTGCAGCTGCACCTGTGGAGACGATAAAGCATTGTATTTCACCAGCCTTGGAATTGTGCCCCCGGAGTACAATGAAGGACCTAGTAAATACGTTGACAAGTATGTCAGGGAATTATAATAATGATAAGTCAAGGAAACGAAATTGGCAAGGAGTGAATTGAGAATATAAGTGTGAGTGGCAGTAAAAAGTGGTCGAATCAATGCGTTATCTCTTTGGTGTCAAATAATTTCTTAAGTCAGGGTCATAGAGAAATGAGAGGAGAAGGTGGCTGTGAGAATGAAAAGGCTGAAAGTGAGGCTGTGGAGGATTTCCAAGTAGCGGGAGGGATAAGTCTCAGGTATGACCATGATGTAGATGGCAGAGAACTTTAGGTGACAATTCATTGGAGTAGAGAAGATCAAATTCAGGGCATTAGAAAAATTATGTGGATACTACAATCGCAAGATCTATGAGAGCAGTAATACTGAAACCAAAGTCAGCAAACTAAGGGCCAAGATCTTCAAGAAATAAGGGCAAATGTAGTTGACTCCAACAAGATCTGATGGTGAATGGAAGAGTTTGATAGCATTAGCTTCATGTAAGTAGCCCATGTTATGTTTAAGCAGCTAAACTACATTTTATGCCAGGCATTGTCAAACAGTAACCCCCTGAGATGTGCATTGAATAACATAAAGTATTTAGTGATGCTTTCCCTCACTTGTTTCACATATCCACAGGGGGAAGAACAAGGTACAATGGATGAAAATTAATGTAAACATTAGCTCTAAAAATTTAACATTTTAAACAACGGTTTAGTTTAGGAAGAATGAGCCACAAGTTACTGAATGTTCAAGCAAAGTCTGCCTGACCATCTGTCAAGGATTCTGTAGAAAAAAATTACTTATTTTCATGAGAAGTGTTTTTTCCCAGTCCAGAATTTTACCCTTGTAATGGAAATGGAAAAAGTAGGAAAATATCCTGCAATAAGCAAACATCTCTCTCTCTTCTTGTCTCTGTCTGTTTCTTTCATCAAGTTCCAGGCACTGTGCTAGGAGCAGTGGATAAAGTGTTAAAAGTAAGTACAATGATTTTAAAATTCATTGCCATTGAGTCGATTCCGACTCATAGCGACCCTATAGGACAGGGTAGAACTGTCCCATAGGGATTCCAAAGAGTGGCTGGTGGATTGGAGCTGCTGATCTTTTGGAAAATATAATTCTAGTGTAGAGAGAGAAAATCAAACATGGGTAAGTATGTTTTCAAATATTCTCAAGCATATGGTGCATGAAAGCATAGACAAAGATACATTTGAGAGCGGAATCACAAAGGAGATAATGATTGAGCTGGCTCTATAGGATGAAGAGGATTTTGATCACCTGAGAAAAGGAGAAGCAGATTTTACTAACCAGGAATAGTATTTACATAGATTTGGAGATATTTGGGATGGGGATGGGGATGGAGGACGGGAGTCACTGGGGGTGAGTGAATCAAAACCAAAAATCAAACCTGTTGCCATCAAGTAGATTCCAGCCCTATAGGACAGAGGAGAGCTGCCTCATGGGTTTCCAAGGCTGTAATCTTTACAGAATCAGACTGTCACATTTCTCTACCACTGAATGGAGTGGGTTTGAAACATCATACCGCTGACCTCTTGCTAACCATTGAGTGAGCCGGGCTCCTGGGGTGAATGCAGGCTGTGAGAAAGGACCTATAGGCAGAAAAAGGTCAAAAAGACCCTAGAATTTATACCCTGTAGCCAGAGAGTCCCTGTTTTGTTCGTTGCTAGTTTCTTTTAAAATGCAAATGTGGCCATCCCAAGTCTTTAGTGTGACAGTAAGGTACACCAAAAAGTAAAATTTTGCCACCACCGCTACTCCCCCACCCCATAAGATTTTTCTAAAGCTATATATTTTCTTTTACCTCAGAGCCTTGTTGAGGCTGTTCACACTGTTTGGGATAATCATCTCACCCAAAACGTTTTCAAGACTACTGCTGCTGCCTTTCTTCTTTAACTGGGTAATTCATACGCAATTTTCCAGGTACAGTTGATTACAAAGCCTATGGCTGACCATGAAGCATAGTTAGTACCTCTGTTTATCGGCTCCGTATCAAATTCGCTTCCATTTTTTATGGCACACGTTCCTCCTGAGAGTAATTGCTGGCTAAACGTATGTCTCCCTTCTTTGACTGTAAGCTGTATGATACCAGTAGTATTACATCCACCTCACTGCTGGGATACAGTTGAATGGATATATGCATGGATGAGTGGTTGAATGAAAATACAGATCAATGCTATAGAGTGGGAACTCTTTTCTGTACGTGGTTGGAATTCAGTGGATCAAACAAGGAAGTGACTCCTTGTTCCAATGAGAGTTTTAGAAAATTCTTTATGGCGAACCTGTGAAGAAAAATTTGGAAAAAAATAAGGTTAGAGGACAGCGATCAGGATATGAATTAAGAGAGTATTTTAATAATTTAGGAAAGAATACATTATGGAAGAATGGCAGAGGATCGAAATGAGATAAATAGATTAGAAATATTTAGATGGTATAAAATAACTTAGGCATCAATTGGAGTTTATAGGATGAGAGAAGGTGGGTTGTAGTGGTGATATTGGTGATTGTCAGGAGGACATGTTTTTGGCTGAGTAACTAGATAGATAATGGTGATTTTAATCAGAGAAAATATTGAAATAAGAATATAAGTTCTTGGCATAAAGCAGTAGGTTCAGTTTTAAACAGTTTTAAACTATTCATGTAGAGAGAGAGAGATTGGCTTTGTAATACATCTATTACTCTATACATAAGTTTGGGCAAGGAATCGAAAATAGGGAATCAGTGTATAGAAGATAATTTTTAAATAATGAAAATGAATAATCTTTCAGCAGGCAAAAATGTCAAGTAAGAAGAGAATATGGCATTACCCTTGGGAACCTCCAGCTAAAGGAAGAGGGGACAGAAGAGCTAAGACAGCAAAGTTCTAGGAGGACAATGAGGAGAGGCCTTTTACATGGAAGTCAAGGGAAAATAAAATTTCCTGGAACAAGTGATCAAAAATATCAAATGTGGCAGTGAGGTCAAGTAAAATAGAGACTGGAAAGTGTTCATTAGATTTTATCACACACAGGTTATTGCTGCCCATTGTCAGAGAGGTTTCAGTCAAGTGGTAGGGACAGCAACCAAACCACAAAGGCTGAGGAGTGATTGGGAGGAAAAAAAAAAAAAACTTAATAAAGGGATACATTCCTCCAGAGAGAAATATACCTGCGTTAGGAAGGAGAGAGAAAGCGCTATAAAATATTCAAGCTGGTAGAAAGATGTTTATTGAAAGGGTATTAACCTCAATTGCAGTGATATTTTAGAGTAAGAACATTTGTTTTGCATAATGGAAAGATATCTTCTAAATAATTCTAGTACATACAAAAAGTAAAGCACTCAGTATAAAAATATCAATACTTACCCTGCTAAAAATTTTAGCAGCCAGATTTCAGTTTTGTTGTCAGTGTACCAGAGTCCGTACACTAAAATCTTAATCTGAAGGCTAAGATTATTAAAAATGCTTTGATTGGTACTTCTTAAGTTTTGTAACTCTGAATGGCCGTTTAAATCTAAAACATCTTGATTACTCTTTCAGTAATAATTGGTTTAGGGTGTTGAAAAGAATCACAAGTCTATGGGAGCTTAACCTACTTTTTAAGTTTCACATAACACTGGCAGGCAGGATTTCTCTTCTGGTACCTCAGTAGACAATTTATCTTTGACAGTCTCTTCAGTTAATGCTGTGGTCTAATTTTTAAACACTCCTTTCTTCACCTTCAACTAGTTACAATGTCACTCTTTGTATAAAGTCAAATATTCCATGTTGGAAATTTGCCAAGAGAAGAAAAAAAGCAATATGCACATGGTTATTCCCTAGGGTATATTCTCTAATAGCTAAAGTGTCTTACAATAAGGAAATTAAGTAAATTATGGTGCATTAACTTGGTAGCATATTCTACAGCATTTAAAATAATGATGAAAAAAATTCTATGACATAAATATGCTAGCATAAAATTCCATTAAAAAGCAGGGTGTAGAATGATTTGGTCATTGTTATTTTCGAACATAAAATATGTACACCTCTATTAACAATACATGAAGTTCCTGAGTTAATATACTTGACTTCTAACCAAAAGGTTGAATGTTCAAGTCCACTGAGAGGTACTTTAGAAGAAAGGCATGGCAATCCACTCCAAAAAAAACAAAAAAAATCATCTGTTGAAAACCCTATGGAGCACAGTTCTATTCTGACACATACGGGTTCACTCTGAGTAGGAGTCAACTCCTTGGCAACTGGTTAACTGGTTATTGACAATGTATAGAAGATAACATGCAAACATAAAAACAGTTGAGGTATATTTTTGATCTATAGGTAATTTTATTCAGAATTCACTTGGTTTTTCAATGAGAAAAAGATAAACCATAGGTACTGCTTTTGCTGTTCCCACATATTATCCAACTGCATATTAGAAAAGCCAATAAAAATTGTCAGTGATAGAATCTTCAACACCAACAATAAAGAGGTTTCTTGGTCTTTTGTAAATTATATTAAGGTAACTTTTTAATGTTTTTTTTTAACAGTATATATATATACGTGTATCAGTGAAGCAAATCTCTCTTCATGTAAATGTTTCATAAAGCTTTTCAAGGATTCCACAAATGAACTTAGTGATTTCTCATCTACCACAGAAAATTCAAAGGCCTTTTGGGTTTCCTGAAGATTGCCTTCTGCTCCTGAGTGAAACAATTCTAGGGCATGAAGCTTCATCTTCACAGATGATTATTAGACCTTAGTTGCCCTGAGACAGAACCTTGTGTTACTCTGTTTTATTATATAATGTTTGGAACTAATTACATTTCACTGCAACAAATGATTCAAACAGATGCAAATAAAACCAAAACATACTTGCTTCATTTGATATATATGGGAGTAAAGTCATGGAGATAGATATATATATATATATATTTGGTCATTGCTGTTGTTTCCTTTTAGAAGTTGATTGTTTACTTACTGGATCTCTGATTGGTCATCAGTCTAACTCGTATAGCGAGGTGAACCTGTTGTTGTGTGCCGTTGAGTTGATTCCTGCTCATAGCAACCCTATAGGACAGAGTAGAACTGTACCATTGGGTTTCCTAAACTGGTGTTAGTGTAGGAAGACCATATCAATGTCATTGTGATCTATAGATTTTCCAAGCAAAGTCACCAAAAACCAGCTCTCCCTGCTCTCCCATGTACAATATTGAGGAATATGTTTCTGGAGGTCTGAAGAATGTTCTTCAGTTTACTAGCATGCATCTATCTTAACCCCAGCCACAGAAACTCAGCTAATCTTTGCATGGATGAGTGAACATTTCTTGTCTAGAAGATCAAAAAGAAAGGACAGTACCAGTGAGATGGGCTGGTCATATCGAAGGGTAGCCCATTGGTTTATGAACATCCCCCTCTTGGTTGATTACTCATATCTCACTAAACTTCTCCAAAACAAGTTAATTAAGGGACAATATAATTTAATGCTTATGATTTTTCTCTAGAATATAAATTCATATGAATTCACAGATTTATACTATTTTCGAAGTTACAAGAAAACTAAGATGTCACTTAGCTCAATCCCCTCATTTTAATAATGAAGAAGCCATGGTTCTAGAGACAAAATATCTTCCATAAGAAAATGTAGATTCAAAAATATGAATCATGATATTTTTGACTCTCAATTTAATTATTTCCCTGAACCTTCTTCCTCACATACTATTCCATTTTAACAATACCCCCATCTTTTTGCAATAGGAATATGTTTTTTATATGACAGGCACTTATGCCTACATTTAAATGAAAGCCCAAATGCATATGTAAGTTCATTATGTTGTAACTTCTAAGGCTTTCTATAAGTACATTATGTTGTAACTTCTAAGGCTTTCTATACTATATCTTAAAAATGGCTTCGTATTCCATAATTAGCTCATATGGTAGCATTAGATTGATGACTTGATTTTCTAAGTGGGTATAAAACTTTAAACATATACAGAGGTGCTAAGGAAATGTGGTCCTGTTTTTTCCTTCTTCAAAATTATTCTTCATAGTGATATGTGATCAGAAAGGCAAAAATCTCAATTTTCTAAACAATGTACATGCACAAGAGGTCACAGTTAAGGTTACCTTGGGAGTTCTAATTCTGAATTTCCTGGCTTTCGTGGGTTTAAATCATAACTTTAATGTTCCATTAATGCAGGGTGTTTTTTTACACTGAATTGTTTTATGTCTTTTATTCAGCACTAATGGGCATTGTGTTGTTTTCTGTGAATATCAAGGAGAGCTCAACATTCTGGTAAAACTCATATTAGTTCATGTTTTATTTTTTTTAGGAAAACAATTTAAAAGCTTTTTTTATTTTACAGAAATCTTCAAATTTTTATGATTTGTTTTATAGTCTTAGTAGCTAAAAATGCTATTAAATCATTGGAACAATAGCTTTCTCACTGAAATTTAAAAACATAAGACTGTCCATCATTTAAAAGAAAGAAAGAAAAAAAAATCATTAAATTTGAATCTCAATCACATGTATACTCATAGTGTACCTTTCCAATTCTGGGATGATTAGTAAATTTCTGCACAAGAGTAATCATGTATTAATACTTTGTGTATAATCAATAAGAATCCTGAGTTAAGTGTTCAATAAATATTTATTGAAATAAAGGGAGTTCTCAGCTTCCTAAACTTATTGTGTTTGTCACTATTCTCTCTCCCAAAATATGTCTCTTTATTTTAAGTCAAAAGATGACATACATACATTCTAATTAATTCAGAGATAAGTCTAGAACTGAGTATTATCCTGGAAGAATTAAAAGAGAAGGAAGAAGTAACTTGGCAATTATTGAAACATCAGTTATATAAAGACAATTACAGAAGCTGAGAGAGATCAAGACTGAGTTTTGTTTGCCACTCTGTGTCAGTAGCTGTAATATAATAGTATTGAAAATTGGCACCCTATTTCTTAAATGGTTTGCTTACTATTTTAGCATCATGTTGACGTCTTCATTACATGAAAAATCTATTTCCCATATATATCTTACGTATACATTTTTTCTTGGAATACCAATACTCTCTAAACATATTAAGTATATGAGTATTTGAGGCATTAGAATTAATAGCAAGAGATTGAAAATTTGAAGTAATTGATGATATTGTATGAAAAACAAAGAAAATCCAAACGCATAAGTTACTAATATGGGTCAAATACTTCCAATGTACCAAATACAATTGACTCTAAATATGTTACACTATTTAATCCTCACTTGAATGTTCACAGAGTTGTTCTTATTTTCAGAAGTGAAAACTAGTATTCAGATAGGTTAAGTATCTTGGCGATGGGGAAAGTGGGGAATCCAGGATATAGTAGGGTGAAAGAGTAGAACACACACCAAAAAAAAAACACCTTGGAAATACTTCTATGTTTTTTGGCATTATTTCATTTGATCCACAATTCTATTCCTATGTAAAGTCAACAGAAATGTGTACTAATAATCGTGAAAATTCTTGTACAAAAATGTTCATATTCTTATCTAAAATACTTAAACCAGAAGACAATTGTAGCAGAAACATATAGTATGTAGTGTATATTTATATAATTTTGTATAATAACATTCTATACATCTTGTTGTTGTTGTTAGGTGCCATCGAGCTGGTTCTGACTCATAGCAACCCTATGTGCAACAGAACGAAACACTGCCAGGTCCTGCACCATCCTCACAATAGTTGTTACGCTTGAGCCCATTGTTGCAGCCACTGTGTCATCCATCTCATTGAGGGTCTTCCTCTTTTTCACTGAGCCTCTACTTTGCCAAGCATTATGTCCTTCTCCAGGAACTGATAACTGATCCTTCCGATTATATACATATGTGTATATATATATATGTATATACAATATATATATATATTTTACCTCATCTACCAGTTTGTTGTACTGTGGTGGCTTGCTTCTTGCTATGATTCTGGAAGATATGCCACCAATATTTCAAATACAGACAGGATCACCCATGAAGGACAGGTTTCACTGGAATTTTCAGACCAAGACACACTAGGAAGAAAAACCTGCCAATCTACTTCCAAAAATTAACTAATGAAAATCTTATGGATAACAACAAAACATTTTCCAATATAGTGCTGAAAGATGAGCCTCTCAGGTAGGGAGGCACTGAAATTTCAACCGGGGAAGAGCTGCCTCTTCAAAATAGATTTGGCCTTAATGGCATGGATGGAGTAAAGCCTCTGGACCTTCATTTGCTATGTGACACAACTTAAAAAGAGAAGTAACAGCTGCAAACAACTATTGATAATCAGAACATAGGGTGTACAAAGTATGAATCAAAGAAAATCAGAAGTCATCAAAAACTAAATGGAATCCTTGAAGTTTGATATCCTAGGCATTAATGAGCTGAAAGGGACTGGTATTGGTCATTTTGAATCCTACAGTCGTATGCTCTACTATTCTAGGAAGGGCAAATAAAGGAGGAACAGCATTACATTTATCACTACAAAGAACATTTTGGATCTGTTCTGAAATACAACACTGTCAGTGATAGGTTAATATCTATATATATTCAAGGAAGACCAATTAATATGACCTGTGTTCAAATTTACGCACTAACCATGAATGCCAGAGATGAAGAAACTGAAAATTTTTATGAACTGTAGAGTTGGAAATTGATCTCATTGGATGAATTACACAAGAATCAAATCAACTACATCTGTGGAAAAGATAATAGAGAAATTCAATATCATCAGTCAATACAAAGCCAAGGGCTTGGCTTCCTTTCCATCAATTGCTCATGTGCAAATACAAGTTGAAGCTGAAGAAAATTAAAGCAAGTCCACAACAGCCAAACTATAACCTTGAATACATCCCTCCAGAATTTAGAGACCATCTCGAAAATAGATTTGATGCACTGAACAGTAATGACCAAAGATCATAAGAGTTGTGGGGAGACATCAAAGACATCGTACATGAAAAAAGTGACAGGTTATTAAAAAGACAGGAAAGAAGAAAAAGACCAAAATGGATATCAGAAGAGACTCTGAAAATTGCTCTTAAGCTCAGAGTAGCTAAAGCAAACAGAGAAGTGATGAAGTAAAGGAGCTGAAAGAATATTTCAAAGGGTGGGTCAAGAAGACAAGGTAAAGTATTATAATGAAATATGCAAAGACCTGGATTTATAAAAACAAAAGGGAAAAATTCAATTGGCATTTCTGAAGATGAAAGAACTGAAGAGAAAATTCAAGCTTAGAGTGCATTACTGAAGGATTCTATGGGAAAAAAAAAAAAAAAGAATGACATAGGGAGCATCATAAGAAGATGGAAGGAATAGAGTCACTGTACCAAAAAGAATTTATCAACTTTCAATCATTTCAGGTAGTAGCATATTATCAAGAACTGCTGGTACTGAAGAAAGAAGTCGAACCTGCACTGACGGCATTAACAAAAACAGGAATTGACAGAATACCAACGGAGATGCTTCAACAGATACGAAACTGGAAGGACTTACTCACCTATGTCAAGAAATTTGGAAGACAACCACCTGGCCATCTAACTGGAAGAGATTGATATTTGTGCCCATTACAAAGAAAGGCAATAAAACGAAATGCAGAACATATTGAACAATGTCATTAATATACCATGGTAACAAAATTTTGCTAAAGGTAATATGAAAATGTTTGCAGCCATACATCTACGAGGAACTGCCAGAAGTTCAAGACAGATTCAGAAGAGGACATGGAATGAGGGCCAACATCGCTGATGTGAGATAAATCTTGGCTGAAAGCAGAGAATACCAGAAAGATGTTTACATGTGTTTTATCAACGACACAAAAGACATTCAACTGTGTAGTTCATAATAAATTATGAATAACTTTACTAAGAATAACTTTACAGAGCCCTGGTGGCACAGTGGTTAAGAGCTCAGCTGCTAACCATAAAAGTCAGCAGTTTGAATCCACCAGTTGCTCCTTGGAAACCCTATGGGGCAGTTCTACTCTGTCCTATAGGATCGCTGTGACTTGGAATTAATTTGAATGCAGGGAATTTGATTTTGGTTTTTGGTTAATTGTGCTCATGTGGATTTTGTACATGGATCAAGAGGGAGTCTTTTGAACAGAGATGGGACAATATATAGTTCAAAATCAGAAAAAGGCGTGTGGCATGTTTTCTGATTTTGAACCAGGGTTGTGGCATGGTTTTATCCTTTCAGCTTACTTATTCAATCTGTACGCTGAACATATAATCTGAGAAACTAGGCTATATGAAGAAGAACACGGCATCAGACTCGAACAAAGACTGACTTACAACCTATGGTATGCAGATGACAAAATCTTGTTGTCAAAAATGAAGATGACTTGAAGAACTTATTGATGATGGTAAAAGACCCTAGCTTTTAGTATGAATTATTCCTAAACATAAAGAAAACAAAAATCCTCACAGCTGGATCAATAAACAACATCATGATAAATGGACAAAAATTTGAAAGTGTTAAGTATTTCATTCTATTTGGATCAACAATCAACACCCATGGATGCAGCAGTCAAGAAACCAAAGGACCTGTTGCATTAGACAAATATGTTGCAAAATACCTTTTTTAAAATTTCCAAAAGCAAATATGTCACCTTGAGACTAAGGTGTGCCTGACCCAAGCTAGTCTTTTCGGTAGCTTCATATGCATTGAAAGCCAAACAGTAAAAAATGAAGACAGAACAATAGTCGATGCATTTGACTTGTGATGTTGGCAAAGAATATTGAACATACCTTGGACTGCCAGAAGAACAAATAATTAAGTGTTAGAAAAAATACAACCAGAATGCTCCTTAGAAGTGAGAATGGGAGACATCATCTTGCTTACTTTGGACACATCACTAGAAAAGGATATCATGTTTGGTAAAGTAGAAGGTCAAGAAAAATGAGGAAAACCTTCCATGAGGTGGATTGACACAATAGCCTCAACAATGGGCTCAAACATTTTTAAGATCATGGGGATGGCAACATTTCTTTCTGTTACACTTACAGTCTCTGTTAGTTGAAGCCTACTTAGCAGCAACTAATAACAAATGTATATATATAATACTATACTATGTATCATTTACATATAGTAGATTCATACAATGTAATGGGATATCAGTCTCAGCAATGAGATTGAATAAAGTATAATTACATGCAACAACAGAAGTTCATAACACAAATATATTAATGTGCACTGTGAAGGCAGCCACAAACGATATCATATCGTATGATTCCAGTTATATAAATTTCAAAAACAGAGAAAACTAGCCTATGATTTTGAAGTTAGCATATTGATTGCTTTTGAGGAGGTAGTGACTGGAAGAGAAATTTGGGGGGGGGGTGCTGGCAAATTTCTGTTGTTTGATGAGAGTTGCTGTGAGAAGGCAGTCTTTCAGACCAACCAGGCAGCCATTTCTTCCATGTTCCTCCCCACCCACTAGACTAATGTTGATGGTGTGAAAGGTGACACAATGTAATTTTTTTAAATATTAGATATATAAAAAGCCAAATGGGTCAACTGTGGAACAAAGAACTAAGTTTTGCTTTTTGTCTCTGATCCTGAAAACAGCCAGAGCAAATAACGTAGCTTTGTCTTTCTAAAACAGTCAGGCCACACTTAAGCATATATAAATGAATTGAGAGTGTCCAGTTCATCTCCCTGGCAATAACTCCAAGGAAGGGAGAGGGCACAAAGAGACCTCCTCCACTACCCAACCCTATGAGGCCAGATGCTTGCTCATGTACTATGTTACGTGGACTTAAAATATAAAAACGGCTGCCTGAGTGCCCTCATTGTCCCTCAGCTATGGTACTACGTGGAAGTATGTGCAGCATAAATATTCAACTCATCTAACTAGGCTTACATGATCGAGGGGACTGGCAGAAGGTAAGCTCCTCCATTTATATCCCTCACCCACAGCAAAAGTGGGGTGCACATGAAAAGAGTCTTGTCTTTCTAGAAAGCCTTCTCAAGTTGGAGGGATGCTCAAAAATGGATCCGCATTTGTTCTACTGTGCTGTCCACTCCTTGTTGTAAGTAATAAAGCTACATTCCACATGCTACCATGTGTTCAGACTCTGATCTAACGGAAGGACATGGTGTTCATGGAGCAGTCACATTTAGTGATTGGTGCCTTTTAATCAGATACATCCTGTGAGGAACAGTCAGATTTGGTGGGTTATCTCACAGTTGGTTACACAAACCTTTCAGTTTGTAAAAAATATCATTAAACTACGTTTATGATTTGTGAACTTTCTTTGTTAAGCTTCACTAAAATTTTACTTAACCAAAAACAAAACAAAACCAAAAAAGCTCCAGGAAAACAAAAAAAAAATGTATTTTAGAATCAGATAAGTATGGGTCCAAATCCATTTCTGGTAATTTAAGTTGTTTTCAGGTGGGGAAATAGGACTGAATCATATATGTCACAAAATTGCATTAAAGATGGAGGCCAATTAATGAAACCTCATGGCATAAAACATATGTTTGTTGTTGTTGTTAGGTGCCCTTGAGTCAGTTCCAACTCATAGCGACCCTATGTACAACAGAATGAAACACTGCCCTGTCCTGCGCCATCTCATCTCACGATCTTTGCTATGTTTGAGCCCACTGTTGCAGCTACTGTGTTGATCTATCTCATGGAGAGTCTTCCTCTTTTTCAATGACCCTCCACTTTACCAGCATGATGTCTTTCTCCAGGGGCTGGTCTCTCCTGATAACGTGTCCAAAGCATGTGAGAGGAAGTGTCGTCACCTCACTTCTAAGGAGTATTCTGGCTGTACTTCTTCCAAGACAGATTTGTTCGTTCTTTTGGCAGTAAATGGTATATTCAATATTCTTCACCAAAACCACAACTCAAAGGCGTCAATTTTTCTTCAGTCTTCTTTATTCATTGTCCAGCTTTCACAAGCATAGGGGGCAATTGAAAATACCTTGACTTGGGGCAGGCACAACTCAAAGTGACATCTTTGCTTTTCAACACTTTAGAGAGGTCTTTTGCAGCAGTTTTGTCCAATGCAATATGTCATTTGGTTTCTTGAC
>NW_004444060.1:3378147-3399066 GCF_000243295.1 Trichechus manatus latirostris | reverse complement strand
TTTGTTTTCTTTATGTTGAAGTGTAATCCATACTGAAGGCTGTACTTTGATCTTCATCAGTAAGTACTTCAAGTCCTCTTCACTTTCAGCAAGCAAGGTTGTGTCACCTGCATAAGGCAGATTGTTAATATATATTTAGGTATTAGCTATTAGTGTTTATGTTTGGTTGTTTTTTATTTAACAATTTCAAATTCATAGCAAGCACAGAGCTGGAAATCAAATGTATGTCTGATTCTTAAGTCCTAAGTTTTTATTTAGCTCTTACTATCTCTTTCCTACTGTGATTTTTCTCTTAAAAAATTATTACAGCAATTAATTAAAATTATTACAGGCTGATATGTTAAAATGTATAATCAGAAAAATATTCAACTATTTTCAATAACTTTTAAACTAAACAGTTTCTTAACTTAGGATGAAGTACAAATGTATTTCAAATTTTAATTTGTTTGAACTCCCAATGGCCTCCAAATAACTAGTCATGCTGGTGAAAGATGTTCTCCACAGTGATTTTGATTTACCAGCTGGTATTTTCTTTCTTGAGAGTTCAGGACCTGATAACTTGAACTATAAGTAGAAAAAGAGAGACAAAGAGAGAAAGACAAAAAAAAAATGTTTTTCATAGATACTTTCATAACTCTGTCACTCTGTCACTGCACTCCCAGGTCACTCTGAGTTCTCTCGCAAAACAGCTTGTATATTTCTCTGCCTCTGACAAAAAGCAGGATAGCAATGTTAGTTTTTCAAGGTACTCCTTCTCATCTGTGAAAAATGCCTTGATTTCTTGTTTTACTCACCAGGTCTCTTGCAGGTGGCTCTTGAATCACTCCAATTTCTCTTCTACCAAATGATTTACTGAAACTGAATATAAGTGAGATCCATTTTTGCTAGGATATATATTATTTGCCTGTCATTAATGTTAAGAAGCTCTAAATAAACTTCCTTGGTATGTCTTGGATCTGAGTTAAAACAAGCATATTTATTTCAGGACATCGTGGGCAGACAGGGCAGGAAAGAAACCAAGACATGGCATAAAATCTGTCCATGAGATCTCAGCAGGCTCTGAAGCAAATGTAGATACTGACCAGGTAGGTCATTTCTACGGGACAAAGATTTTTCATATATAATTCATTTTCATGCCTGATAGCAGGGTAGCTAAGATGAAGTGAGAGAATTATAATGAGTATGGGCATCATAGTTACCATGATGGACAATAAATGGCTATCCAGTTACACCAGTGAGTATTGGACATTTAGGCAATGTATCCATGAGAAACAGGGTCCTAGTCCCTTACGCTGTGGTTCTGTACACAACCTCTCTTAGAGCTAAGCCTTGCGATTGTGGACATGATCAAAATTAATGGGTAAGTACAAAACACAGCTAGAGTTAAGGGAATACTCAAAAACCACAGAGAAAATAGGTGCCTAGAGCAGGTTTTTGGTGGTATTGGAGCCAGTTCTGATAAGCAGCAAGGGAAGATTGGAGAAATAAAGACTGTATCATAGAACTGGAAGTAGGACTATTCTAAGCAACATAGAATGAGGCTATGCTCTCGTGCCAGAAAGTTGGACATGTTTATAAACTGTTATCGAAACTTAGGCAGCCTTGCTACAAATGACAGTTCAAATGTTTTGAACTGTAAGCAAAAGAGTAGGGAATATGAAGTTCAACTAATAGATGTCTAATATATTAATTAAAACATAATTGTACTAATTTTTAGAATAGATTTTTTTCCAGAAAAGACAAATCTATAGAGTATGAAAGTAATTTAGTGGTTGCCTGGGGCTGGGCATGGAAATGGGAAATGATTGCAAATGGATATGAGGAATCTTTTTAGAGTGATGGATATGTTCCAGATATGGACCATGGTGATGGTTGTACAAGTCTGCAATTTACTGACACTTGCTTAATTGTACAATTAAATTAATTTTATGGTATATAAAGTATTTCTCAATAAACATGTTTAAAAATGTCTTTAGTATTTGGACTTCTAATTAATTATCTTCAATCTTCATTGCCTTTTCTTTTTTTTACTTGTTATTATTTCATTTTGTTTCAGCCCTTGCAGTTAGTAGAGACTTTCAGAGAAAAATAAAATCCCAATTCAGACCTTAGATTCCTTGACATCACTATGCATTATTATTTTTTTCTTTTCATGGAAAGAAGATTAGAAGAACAGATTGAACCAATGTCTATTTGTCTTAAGGAAGACACACTAAAGTCTTTGCACTCTTAGCAAAGTATAAATTTCTGTTCTGTAATGAGAATGAGACTATCTAATGCCTGCAAATCCCTTTTTATAGTCCTTCTTTATATTAAAATCATATTGAACTGTTTGTGTGTATGTGTGTGTGCTTCTAAAAACAATAAGAAGAAACCACTTTTTTTGTGTCTTTTCCATGTGAGAAATTGGAATACTTTAAAGGAAGCTAGAAAACCTGTCAGAATACCCCTTCCTTTCGCCTTCAAGCCTTACTTGGAAATATTCCATATCTCCTTCCAAGACTCAGCTATAGCCCACAGACAAACTCCACCATCTTTTCCCCCGCTATTCCAACTAAGCAAAGGCAAATCTTTGGGTCAAGACTGGTGATGGGGTAATCTCGAATTCAGGCAGAGCACCTGAAGCAGGTGAGTGGTGGGTAAAAACCTGTTCATTTCCCGGCCCTGAGCCTGATAAGATACCAAGTCTATGGGAAAACCTCTAATTAATCTTTATCTCTAAGAATCTCAAAATTTTTACTTCATCAAAAACAGTAAGATTTAAATTGTAATCTGGTTTGTGCATAGGAGGAAGTCCAAGATTTGTTAAATTCTAAAATGCAAGTACAATTTGAAATGCTTAAGAAATGTGTTTCAAGAAAAGCTTTGTGAATAAAACACTGATTAAATGCTTGCATATTTGCAAAGGCTATTATGTTACCTTTTTATAGGAAAAAACCTGGGTAGATATACAATTCTTAAAACAGAGCTTTTTTTTTTTCTTATACGTGCAATAGAGTGTGAGAAAGCATAAGTTTGAGACCCCAACTTTTTATTTCTTTTCAGGTTTTTGACAGAGATTTTATAAAATTTGATTACTATCAGAATAATAAGATATAGCCCACTTTCACTTATTTTTCTAAAATGATTTGTCCCTCTTTTATTGTTATTAAAGCTTTCTTTTTTATTCCATTTTCTTCTTATTTTTATTAATACCAATTATCCAAAGGCTAGCTCTCCATCCTCTGTCTATGCTATCACTTTATTTAAACATGTCAATCTCTTTGACCTTTTAATCTATATTTTAGGATGGCTTTTCTCTCTCTGAAGTCCTCGTAACAAAGTGGTTAGGAGTGCTGCTGTTAACCAAAAGGACAGCAGTTCAAATTCACCAGCTGCTTCTTGGAAACCCTACGGGGCAATTCTACTCTACCCTATAGGTGCTCTGTGAGTTGGAATTTACTTGACGCATGGGGTTTGGTTTGGGTTTTGATTTCTCTCTCTCTCCCCCCTCCACCCCCCCATCTCTGATTCCATTTCCTACAGTATAAATTCTGCATTTACTTCCTCCAGTGTGGGTTTGCTTTTAATTTTTACATTTTAGTTTCCTTGAAAATGTGTCTTATATTAGTAATTTTCTTTAATCTCATGCTATTGAATATATATATGTACATACATATATGCAGACATATATATATTTAATATGTTTTTTCTTTATGTTCTTCTGCCTCTTCAAAGAAACTATATTTTCTTGTTTCTACTGAGGATGTTAAATACTTTCCTGCCATTATGTTTTCTCTGTGCCGTTGAAGATATCTTTAACAGGTGCTCTTCTGAGTGTTCAGAATCATATTCAGTTGTCCTTGTACACTTTTTATAGACCTCATATTTCATAGTTTGTTTTCTTCCTTTTTTCACCCTTGAGTAAAATGGGAGCTGGACATTCTCTCTGCCACTAGAAAGGATATGTGAGTAGTATAACTACATTTTATATTCATTTGCATAAAAATCAACTCATCATTTAAGATCTACAGCTGCAAAGCATTTGGATAAGCATAAAGACCAGAATCCAGTTTGTAGGAGTTGTTCATTTAGACCAGCTCTGCTTTCCTCTACTGATACCTTTCTCTTCACAACACACGCGAACGCTGTGACATACATGGTAAGCTGCGACTGCAAACATACAGTGCCTCCTACAGCCATTTACTTACAGGGTAGATATACCTTGAAATGACCACCTGCATGAGAGAGAAGGGCAATACTGTCTCTGCTTCTTTTAGAAGCAGCACAAACACCCTGCTCCTGATATAAAAATGGCTAAACTTTATTCTTAACATTGCCGTCGAGTCTATTCTGACTCATAGTGACCCTGTGTGGCAGAGTGGAATTGCCCCATGTGGTTTCCAAGGCTATAATCTTTACGGAAGCAGACTGCCACATCTTTCTCCCCCAGAGCATCTGGTTGGTGGGTTCAGTCAACTGAGTTTTAGGTTAGCAGCTGAGCCCTGGTGGTGCAGTGGCTGATCACTCAGCTGCTTACTGAAAGTTTGGTGGTTCAAACCCACCAACCACTCACCAAGAGGAAAATGTGGCAATCTGCTTCCATATGGATTATAGCCTTGGAAACCCAGTAGGGCAGTTCCACTGTGTTCTATCAGGTCACTATGAGTTAGAACTGACTCAATGGCAAAGGGTGTTTTTTTGTTTTTAGAATTTATTCTGACTAGTTTGAATACCAAGGCTCTGAGTCAGTGGTGAGTTTCTCTTCCATCACTTGAGCTGGGCTTTAGTCAAACTGTCAAATGATTGGCAATCCCCAAAGCACAGCCTGGGTATATTTTCCTTAAGTCCATTTCATCTGCCTTAGTATTAGTACATATTCCTCTGTCTGACATTATTAGCTTTGTGTATTTGAGTGAGTGGTGGCATAATGGTTAAGCATTTGGCTGCTAGCCAGAAGGTTGGCAGTTTGAACCCACCCAGTGGCTCTGCAGGAGAAAGACCTGATGATGTAATCCCATGAAGATGATGGCTAAAAAAACTCTATGGGGTAGTTCTACTCTCTGTCACATGGGATCATTATGAGTTGAAATCGACTAGACAGCACCTAAGAAGAGCAACAGACGTTTTAACTAAGAAAAGGTGAAGCGATCAGGGGACACTTTTAAATTTCCGTAAAATTGGTAGTTGTTTAAAACATATTTAATCAGAATATTATAAAATAAGTACTAAATGGTTTCTTCATGAATTATTCTATAATCTTTTATAAAATGACTCAACAATTCCTGTTATCAGGAGGTTAATATTCTATTTGTTTTAAAGTTATATATTTAGGTTCTATTTAATTTTTAAATTCTTGAGAAGATTGAAATTTATATGCTTCAAACCAGTCCAGATCTAACTCTAGATTGGTATATAAATTCATTTTTCAGGAAAATGTCATGGTTTACATCTCCATATGGCAAACATCTTTCCAGATTCATCATCTTTCTAATCCTGCCTACATTCACTCTGGCATAACTCATATTCTCTTTTAAAAAAATCTCTACAAGTTTCTCTTCAGTGCCAACAAGTTGCTCTTTATTCTATCATTACTAAAACAAACTTTGCATGGTCTTCTCTTCAGAATGGGATTCTAGACCTGAGGGTCTGTTTGTTTGTCTATAACTATGTTGACATCCCCAAATAATGCTACTGGTCATGCAGTGACCTTGTAAACCAGCAAACCCCATTCTTCAATGTTATCAAAGCTCTGCTTCTTAAAGACAATTTATTATTAAAATGGGTTTAGTCTTGTCTTCTATATTTGCATGCAGGGAATCTGGTCTTTTTACTCTAGCTTTATATAATAAATAAATATTGATTTTAATAAAGCTAATTCAGATGACCTTTTATAAGGTGGGCATGTAAAGACAGATATATTAGATTCCAAAACACAAGCAATTAAATTTCTCCAATTTCCCTCACTTCTTTTACACTCTTCATCTAAAACCACATGTAAACAGTTGAAAAAATGAAGCAAAAATATAATTCTTTGCTAGAATGTTTGTCTTCTCAACTTATACAAGGAAAGTTATGCAGAAATGCTTCTCAAGTTACATAAGAGTTTCTTTAAAAATATTTTATTTAAAGTACTAAACATTTCACAACCATTTTAATAACTCTATACTATTTAATGCCACTTAGTAGTTGATAGGACTAGAAGGTGAATGTATATAAGTAAGCTTCTAATTTAATCAAATAGAAGGTAAGTTCCTAAAGTTATAAGCAACATATATATGGATATAGGGATAGTGGAAGAGACAGTAATAAAAGCTAGTTTTGTGTATTATTTTTGCTTTACAGTACAAAAGTTCCCATTTATAGCACTCAACATAATAAAACAATTTCAGATAACAATGTTATCCCTATATCCATTAATCAGGAATAAGATATTGTGATTTGATGAGCCGAATGCAGGATCCAGAGAGAGCAAACGACACCTAACTTTGCCAGAAAGTCCATATAAATTGAATGCAAGCCATACCCTCAAGGAAACTCCCATTCAGATGATTGACTGCTCATAGCAGATCCCTTCATCAAAGTGATTACATCACATCAGATCTCATCATAGAGGTGATTACATAGCTGCATAACTGCCCAACTACATTATAGCTGCCAAACCACTGAGAATCATAGCCCAACCACGCTGACACCCAACCTTAACCATCACGATGGTCCAAACTCATCACTTTGCAAAATACTGGCAACTCATAGAGAGAAAATGATAACAAAAGGTGGAGATTTTAGAAAATTGTCTGGTTACCCTGGTTATTTCCACATAACCACTGTGGTTTTTCACCGCATGCCAATAGAGTAGGTCCAGAGTGAAATCATCTCCCCTAGCATTTTCTTTTGTTTGTATTCCTTATGTCTTTTATCAACCCCTTTATACTCACCATCTACTTTCCTTTTTCTCCAGCTGCATAGCCAATGTTCTATTTTCACTGTCCTTAGACTTCAATAGACTTCTTGTCTCCCATTCCAGTTCACAAGATTCAATGGTGCCAGATTAATTTTCCTTAAGCCACCACAATCATGTTACATTTTGCATAAAATCTTTTGGAAAGTCTTCATTACATGCAAAATGAAATCTACCTTAATTTGGTATGGGAAGCCCACAGTGATCTGTCCCCAAGCTAAATTTTCTAATCTCACCTAATCTTATTTCTTGCTATTCACTCTCTGATTTGTTTTGCTTCTAACTACAAATCAATTAAGCTGTTCACTATACACTACTTTAGTTACTCCACTTGTCTATTTTATGTTTATGAAAGCCCCAGGTCAAAGCACTTCCTGAAATACCCAGCTAGAAGCAGATCTTCTAAAACCACACAATGACTCTTGTTGTTTTTTCTTATTAAATCTTATTTCTAATATTATATTGAATGATATAGTATAATTCTAATTTGCTTTTCTTTAGTATATGTTGTAATATTGTGGAGTATATTTCAACTTTATTAACTCTCAGAACCTATTCAATGCTCTTTATAGAGAAGCCATTAACATTTGTCAAAACATATTACAGTATCTGGGTTTCTTATTTCAGTTTTTACTTCTTTTGAACTAGTTCCCATAAGTTAGTACATATTAGTTTTAAATCAATATAACACATAGAAATGCACTGATTTTTCATAGTATTTAAAAAATATTTATCTAAAACTTACTTGTGCCAGACACTCTTCAAAGTATTAAAGATACATCATGTATTCCATTTTAAAAATCATAATGTTATTTTCATGAATGCATATAGCCAAACATTCAAGAAACTGTGGCAGAGAAATGGCAACAGCAGAACCAGGAGACTGGTGTAAGATGTCGTGGAGCCTACCAATGGAGCAAGAGAGCTGAGTGCCTTCATACAGCAGGCTTCCTGGAAGAGTGGGGTGCCTCTAGGCTCTTATCGGCAGAACCATACAGAGCAAGAGAGCTCAGTGCCTTCAGGCAGAGAGGCCAAGGAACCAGGAAGTAGAAGCTGAAGAGATACATGGACACAGAGCTGCCTCAGTCACAAAGGTGAGACCATGACCTCTGAAGTCTCAAAGGGTGGAGCCATGGCCTGCTGGATCTCAAAGGCTGGAGCCACAATCTCCTAGGTTTCAAAGAGTCAGATCATCATCAATCAGTTCCAGAGTGTGGGGCTGCCATTCTCGAGTGCCAGGGGAACGGGAACTGATCCGCTGCCCAAAGCTGGGGGGGAGGGGCTGCAATGCCCAAGGGGTAGAAGAAAGGGGACTGCCAGGGCTGAGAGATGAGGTCTTCACTCAGATAGACTAGGAGAACAGGGCCAACAAAATCCAAGAGAGCAGAATTGCCGTACCAGTGGGCCTTAAAGGCTGAGTTGAAGTCCAGAGCCTAGGGGTCTCCACTCAGAATCCGGAGCGTGTGGCCAACACCCGGAGTCTGAATGCAGGGCCCTTGCCTAAATGGTCTCAGGGAACAGAGGAATATTTTCAAGACTTGAGAACTAATGTAATGTGTTCTGCTGGGTTTTGGATTTGCTTGGTGCCTGTTATCCATTCTTTCCCTCCAGTTTCTCTTATTTGTAGTGGAAATGTCTACCTCGTACCTGTTCCACCATTGTACTTTGGAAGCAGATAACCTTTATTCTAGATTTCACAGATAGAGAGAAATTTGCTCCTGGTTGGAATTTGTTCTTGGAGTTGATTTAAGACTTTTGGGATGACATGATGGGGTGAGAAGTACAACCAGACTGCTCCTTAGAAGAAAGGATGCTGAGACTACGAATTACTTGCTTTGTACATGTTGTCAGGAGGGATCTGTCCCTGGAGAAGGACATCATGTTTGGTAAAGTACAGGGTCATCAAAAAAGAGGAAGTCCCTCAACGAGATGGGCTGATACAGTGGCTGCAACAATGGCTCAAGCATAACAACAATTGTGAGCATGGCGCAGGACCGGGCAGTGTTTCATTCTGTGGTGCATAGAGTGGCTATGACTTGACTGACTTGACGGCACTTAACAACAACATGATGGGGTGAATGTGTTTTGCATGTGGCAAGAACATGAACTTTAGGGCGTCAAAGAAGGAAATGTTATGGATGAATTGTGTCCCCTCAAAAATATGTGTCAACTTGGCTAAGCCATGATTTCCAGTATTGTGTGGTTGTCCTCCGTTTTGTGATCTGATGTACTTTTCCTATGTGTTTTAAGTTCTAACCTCTATGATGTTAATGAGGCAGGATTAGAGGAAGTTATGTGAATGAAGCAGGACACAATCTAAAGAATTAGATTGTCTCTTTAGTCAATCTCTTTGGGTATGTAAAATAGAGAAGTGATCAGAGAGGAGAGGGACTTCATTACCACCAAGCAAGAAGAATCAGGATCGGATGAAGTCCTTTGGATTCAGAGTCCTTGAGTTGAGAAACTCCTAGATCCAGGGGAAGATTGACAAGAAGGATCTTCCTCCAGAGCTGATAGATAGAGAAAGACTTTCCGGGGAGCCGGCACCCGAAATTCAGATTTCTGGCCTCCTATACTGTGACAGAGTGAATTTCTGATTTTTAAAGACACCCACCTGTGGTATTTCTGTTACAGAGGCACTAGATAACAAGACAATGTTCTTATCTAGGGACTAGTCCCTCCTAATAACATGTCCACCGTACATGAGACAAAGTTTTGCCATCCTTGCTTCCAAGGAGCATTCTGGCTGTACTTCTCCCAAGACAGATTTATTCCTTATTCTCGTTGTCCATGGTATATTCAACATTCTTTGTCAACATCATAATTCAAAGGCATCAATTATTCCTCCGACTTCCTTACTCATTGTCCAGCATTCCTATGCATATGAGGTGATTGAAAATACCATGGCTTGGATCAGGCCCACCTTAGTCCTCAAAGTGATATTTTTGATTTTTTAACACTTTAGAGAGGTCTCTTGCAACAGATTTTCCCAATGCAATATGTCATTTGATTTCTTGACTGCTGCATCTATGGGTGTTGATTGTAGATCCAAGTAAAATGAAATCCTTAACAATTTCAATATTTTCTCTGTTTATCATCATGTTGCTTACTGGTCCAGTTGTGAGGATTTTTATTTTCTTTATGTTGAGTTGTAATTTATACTGAAGGCTGAAGTCTATGATCTTCATCAGTAAGTGCTTCAAGTTGTCTTCACTTTTAGCAAGCAAGGTTGTTTTACCTGCATTTTGCAGGTTGTTAATCAGGCTTCCAACAATCTTAATGCTGAGTTCTTCTTCATATTATCCATTTTCTTGGATTATTTGCTCAGCATACAGATTGAATAAATACAGTGAAAGATAAAACCCTGAGGCATATCTTCCCTGATTTTAAACCACTCAGTATCCCCTTGTTCTGTTCTAGCAACTCCCTCTTGGTCTATGCACAGTTTTTGCACGAGCATAATGAAGTGTTCTGAAATTCCCATTCTTCCAAATGTTATCCATAATTTGTTATGATCCACACAATTGAATGCCTTTGCACAGTTGATAAAATACAAGTAAACATCTTTCTGGTATTCTCTGTTTTCAGCCCAGATCAATCTATCATCATCATTGACACCCCTCCTTCCACTTCCCCTTCTGAATCTGGTTTGAATTTCTGGCTGTTCCCTGTCCATCTACTGTTTTCAAATTATTTTCAGCGTAACGTTGTTTGCATGTGATATTAATGATATTGTTTTATAATTTCCGTATTCCATCAGACCGCCTTTCTTTGGAATGGGCGTGAATATGCACCTCTGCCTGTCATTTGGCCAGCTAGCTGTCTTCCAAATTTCTTGGCATAGTTGAACGAGAGCTTCCAGTATTTGCATCCTGTTGTTGGAACATCTCAACTGGTATTCCATCAGTTCCTGGAGCCTTGTTTTTTTGCCAATGCCTGTGGTGCAGCTTAGATTTCTTCCTTGTGTACCATGGGTTCTTGATCATATGCTACCTCCTGAAATGGTTTATTATTGACCAATTCTTTTTGGTGCAGTGACTGTTTGCATTCCCTCCCATCTTCTTTGATGTTTCCTGTGTTGTTCAATATTTTGCCCATACAATCTTTCAATACTGTAAGTTTGTACTTGAATTTTTTCTTCAGTTCTTTCAGCTTGAGAAATGCTGAGCATATTCTTTTGTTTTAGTTTTCTAACTCCAGGTCTTTCCAGACTTCATTATAATACTTTACTTTGTCTTCTCGAGTAGTCCTTTGAAATTTTCTGTTCAGCTCTTTTACTTCATCATGTCTATCTTTTTCTTTAGCTACTCTACTCTCGAGAGCAAGTTTCAGAGTCTATTCTTATATCATTTTGGTCTATTTTTTTTTTTTGTCCTTTTAATGACCTTTTTCTTTCTTCATGTATGATGTCCTGGATGTCATTCCACAATTCTTCTAGTCTTCAGTCATTAGTGATCAATGTGTTAAATCTGTTCTTGAGATGGTCTATAAATTCAGGTGGGATATACTCAAGCTCATACTTTGGCTTTTGTGGACTTGTATTAATTTTATTCAGGTTCAACTTTAACTTGCATAAAAGTAATTGATAATCTGTTCCGTAGTCAGCCCCTGGCCTTGTTCTGACTGATGATATTGAGTTTCTCCATAGTATCTTTCCACAGATGTAGACAATTTGATTCCTGTGTATTCTATCCTGCTAGGTTGATGTGTATAGTTGCTGTTTATGTTGTTGAAGAAAGGTATTTCCAACGAATAAGTCGTTGGTCTTACAGAGCGTTATCATGTGATCTTCTGTGCCATTTCTATCACCAAGGACATATTTTCCATCTTCTGAGTCTTCTTCTTTGTTTGCAACTTTTGCATAACTCAACACAACCTTTTAAATGTCTCTAATAATTTTTCACTGATGTTTTCAAAATTTGTTAAAAAAAATTTAAAAGTGTTAATGGTGTAAGTAAAGTTACCAAGTATAACTATACTTTAGCAAAATATTTACCTGTGTCATATTTTTTATCATGGAGCTCTGGTGGCACAATGGTTAAGAGTTCAGCTGCTAACCAAAATGTTGGCAGTTCAAATCCACCAGCTGCTCCTTGGAAACCCTATAAGAAATTTCTCATCAAATGTTCAGATTATGTCTAAAAACAGAGGTATGTGTGATTATACCATCATCTTGAATCAATGCAGTGATCAACATGATGCATGTCATTTTTTTAAACTTTTTTTATGTGAGGTGTCTACATAAGTCACAATATGTTTTATTCAAACCCATATTGAATATGCTAATATAATAAAGACAGATTCTAGAAAAGGGATTTTAAATATTAATTAGAAATATTTTTCTATGATTTCAAATATTAGATAAAACTTGGAAATTTATATCCACCATAAAAACTAACATTTAATCTAATACTTTATACTAAAACAATGCATGTTACCGGTCATTTTTAGAAATGTTTTTGGGTTTTAAGCTACTGAGATTTACCTATGTTCTTCATGTAGATATATTAACTTTCTCTGATCATTAAGAATTGTGTTAAAGCCTATATACTGGTAACTAATTATAAATTACCATCTAATATAACATTTCCTCTTAGAAGTGCCCCGTAGTATAAGAATATGATGAGAATTTTTACATTTTCTTGAACATTTATGCAATTTACTTTACAAATAGATTCTCATTTGAGCCAAAATTTGGCCTCCTTTAATACGCAGGACTGAAGAAGAATGAATGCCTTTGAATTATGGTGTTGGTGAAGAATATTGAATATACCATGGACTGCCAGAAGAGAACAAATCTGTCTTTGAAGAAGTACAGTCAGAATGGCTTTGTCTCACATATTTTGGACATGTTATCAGGAGGGATAGGTCCCTGGAGAAGGACATTATGCTTGGTAAAGTGGAGGGTCAGCAAAAAAGAGGAAGACCCTCAATGAGATGGATCAACACAGTAACTCTAACAATGGGCTCAAACACAGCAACAATTGAGAGGATAGTTCAGGACAGGGCAGTGTTTTGTTCATGTTTCATACATGTGGTTATTGGGGAATTACAAGAGAAGCCTGTCCCAGTCACCTTCATTGGCACGTGTGATTACCACCTCAGAACCATGTGCAATGATAAGAAATGGCACATACATTGATTACTACATGCCTGGCACGGTCGCTATGAATCAGAATCTGACTCAATGGCAATGGATTTTTAATGGGGCACTGTTTTAAATGCTTTATTCATATTAGTATTATTAATCCTCACTAAAAGAGCATGAGATGGGAACTGTGACTATTTTCACATTGTTGTTAGCTGCTGTTGAGGATGCTCCCGGCTTATAGCAACGTAACGCATGATGGAATAAAATGCTGCCTGGTTACTGTGTCATCTCTATCATTAGTTGCAGATCTGGATTTTGTGATCCACAGGGTTTTCATTGGCTGATTTTAGGAAGTAGATCACCAGGCCTTTCTTCCTAGTCCATCTTAGTCTGGAAGCCACACTGAAACCTGTTCAGTAACACGGCAACACATAAGCCTACATTGAAAGAGGGGTGGTGATTGTGTGAGGTGCATTGGCCGGTAACCCAGGTCTCCTGCATGGAGGGTGAGAATTCTACCACAGAACCACCCACTACAAATGAGTAAATTGCAGTACAGAAAGTTTGAGTAATTACTCAAGGCCACAAAGCACTGTAAATAGTGAAAGTGATCTACTAACCCAGGAAGTGAGGAACCAACACATGTAGTCTGGCTCCAGCATCCACGACTTTTCTCTCCTTTTTTTAGTCTTTTTTCAGAATTTTGTTTTATTTGGCAATATGAGTTATCTTAACATTTGCATTCATTCGTTATAAAATAGCTCAGTGTCTATTATATGTAAGATAAATTTTTGGGAAAATGTAAGAAATGGCATAACATTGGGAAAGAGAATTGGTAGGAAATAGTTCAGAAGGGCACAAGGATGAGAAAATGCACATACTAATGGTGCGTGAAGTAAGTTGGTATTGAACGATAGGGTTGGAAATTTGGACTTTGTTTAGCTTTGGACTGCCATTAAAAGTTTCTGGCTAGAGGCATGATGTGACAAGAAGTGTACTTTAGGAACATAAATCTAACTTCAAAGAGTTAGATCTTAGAGAGCAGAAATAACGAGAGGCAGCATGCATTGTTAGGAGACTATAAGTCCCAGAGGCAATAGTCTAGGTAAGACATACGAAGACTTCAACTAGTATTTGAGAGGAAGCTTTGAAAGAGACTGTGGGGAAAGAAAAATTCAGAAGATGTAATTAATAATTCTGTATTACAGAAACAGAGAAGTCAATGATAATTCCTCTTTTCGAACCTGGGTGAATGGAATTCTAGCTGTAGCATTACAGTTTGTGATGAAAGATGTGTTTTCTTTTTTAATATTGAATTTGTCAAGTGTGTATTACTGGTGACACAACTAGATGAAGATGTCTTAAAAGCAGGTAGAAATATATAACCTAATTTTGAAAAGAAACAGAAATAATAGCAGCTAACATCCTTTGACTGACTACAGTCTAGTCCAGGCAATGCTAAAATCTTTCAGACCTTCTTTCATTAATCCTTCAAATAATTCTGTAAACTGGAGCTGCTACTATGTAGATTTAACAGATCAGAGAAAATAAGGCAGAGAGCTAAAATAATTTGCTAGTGATGATGAATAATGATTAGTAAAGCTGAGGTTCTCAGATCGAGACTCGTGTTGTCACACTTGGACTTTGGCGTCATACAAATAAAAAACGATAGCTGAATGTAGGAAGTTAAATGAAATTCCCCAGAAGTACACTGAGAGTCCAGAGGACCAAAATCATAATGTCCAGAATCTATGAAGTAATAAATGCCTAAGGGAATACTTTCCAGCTACTTAAAAGAGAGTGAAATCTTCCCTGGCTAGCCTTGGGTGCTTTTCTTTCTAAACCAGAGATCATTTTAGTTGGAATGACCCTTAAATGGCTCTAGTATCCATTTTACAACCTCTAGGTTTATATATCTCTGCACTATCATTTATACTAAGCCATAGCATAAAAAGTATATTTATAAAATATTCAAGAATTTAAAATAGAAAATACATAAAGGTCATATACTACAGTGCTGGTCAGGAATGTTTGACCCTCTTTGTAACTCTATCCTTAACTTAATAAATGCACACATAAGTCTTAAGTCATTTAGAAGTATGTTATGCTTTTCTAGGGTAGTTTATAAATCAGTTTCAGTAAAAAAGTAAATGAAATAATAATAACAGTGTGCCAGAAGGGACATAGTGTTTCATGCATGTTATATTTTCCCTGAGATTTTGACTGCAATTATTACCTTTTCTACTTCCTCCCTTAACCAGCTTTGACATGAGTGCTATACAGACTGTTAAGTTTCTCTACTTAGCCTAAAGCTGAGTGAATTGCACTGAAGCGTGAAGTGATTTTAAATATGTTTTGGATAAAAACTTGCTGAATTTTAAAGAACTTTGGTATCATGGGTAGTAAAAGTTACTCAAAACACAAATCAATGTAGTTAAATATACTGACTGTGTGTACTTTTTAAAATATGGAATTATGTTATAATTTTTAGCCCACGTGGGAAGCAACAAGTTTTCTTACTATAATCAACGCTAAATAATTTGTATAGAAAATAAATACTGGGCATAGAAATTGATAATATTTTAAATACCTTTCATCACTGTAACCTAAATATATTCAATAGAAAAGTAACCCTATAATTGCTAACCAAAATGATTTTTTGATCTTCCAGCTTTTGCAGAAAGCTATGGTGGTCTTCAATTTCCTGAAAGTAAATGACCTGATTTCTCTGTCAAGCTTAGGCTTGACAGGTATTTTTAGCTAAGCCAGTTTCTGTAAGAAATAGATCATTATAATCCACTTTACAATATTATTTGGTCAGGATTACAGCAGAAACATAAATTATATATATATAAGCTATTTTGTTGAGTTGATTCCAACTCATTGTGCCCCTGAAAGGGGAAAAATGTTGTTGCCGTGATTCTATAGCAATGATGTTTATTTAACTTTCTTTTTAGCTATTCACCAACCCACAGAAATTAACCAGGCAATAACATTAAGACATGTACATTAGATAAAGGAAACTGTATCTTGAGCAATAATTATAAAATGAACATTGATAACTACTAATAATTACTAATAACCTACTTCACATGTTATTTTATTCTTCAAGAACTAGCAATATGCATGAAAATATTATATTGGAGTCTCATTAAAAATATTCATATTGGTAAATTCATTTTAAAAATCTAGCAGTGATTTGATTTTCTTTGTATTCCAGAGAAATTTTTGAAATGAGTATGCCTTCTTTCAATTCAATATTAAATATAAGGCTCAGTTATGTGTTCAATAAATGTGAATGAGTGTATGAGCGTAAAATGTTACTAAAAACGTGCTTTTTCATTTGCATTAACTCTGATTTGACCTTTCTTTTCTATAAAAAAACAAAATTAGTGAAGCAGGAAAAGAAATCTAACAATTGGCTGTGCACTTTCTATGGTTCTCAAAGTATATCCTTGCTACAGAACTGCACTTTTAGGTTGAATATAACTTCGGTGCTATAGATATAAATATTTGGATTTCATATAGAAATGTCTTTTTCCTACTGTGCTTCTGTTCTATCATTTAAAATGTTTTAGATTCATGCTATACCTATACTGTATAAGATACTTTTTCCTAGTGCATAAATCATTTCTAAAAGAAGTAATCAAGCTTCAAAGGCATTGTGTTCATTATTTTCTTTTAAACTGAAGATCAATAAATACTATTCAGCAATGTGAAGTGAAACGGACAGTTCTTTGGCTTTCCAGACATCAGACTCTGCAATTACATATGCGAAGGAAAGTCATTGGATATTCTAACTAAACTATGGTTTAAGTTTGGAAATGGAATTTCCATATGCTTATTAGGCGGCAGAATGAGAAAGAGAATGAACAGAGTTTGCATCTTTCAAGTCAAATTACCAGCAAAATAAAGTAGCGTATTAACAGAGTACTATGAACCTAATAACATTTTTAATTGTTGAATAGCTGCTATATATTTATGATGTCTGTAGCTTTATACCGTACTTATACTAAAAGTATGTGCTTCAGTAAAATGAAACTGATGATGTTGCAGCATCAATTCCTGTTTATTTTGCTTTGAGAAAAATTTAAATATTGACAATATCAATTTTTTGCTGAACCTATGTAGGATAGAGCAAAAGGCGCATATAATCCAAATTCTGACCTTTTGGAGACTCAACACTTTTTAGAATTTTTTGCTAGACAATTGAAAAGAAAACAAATGGTTCTAAAATTGTTCTGCTATTCACATACATACAATTATTCTGTGTATTTCCATTTAAATAATCAAAAAAATATGATCATAGCTACATTGCACATGGATCCCTCAGGTTGCATTTTGTATTTCTCCAATTTCCTTTCCCCTCAAGGTGTTCATTTTGTTTGATACAAGTGAAGCATATTATAGATATATTTTTTAAAATCTTCAATCAGAAAAATTGAGTTAGTAGGAATCTTTTGGATCATTTAATTCAAAGCACAACATTTTATAGGTGAGTAAAATAAGAACAAAAGTAAACAAGAGAAAAATTTTCAAAAATTACTTAAGTAATTAGAAATAGAATTCAAGTTTCCTAGTTTCTTAAAAAAAAAAAAACCAACTTATTTTCTTTGTGTTTATGTTTAATGAGAAGGTATTGAAAAATACATCTGTTATTCTGTTGTGCAATGTAGTATACATTTATTAACAATAACAAACAAGTAATTTTGTTTAGTAAATCATCTTTGAAGTATCATTCCCACTCATTTTCATAAACAAAAATAATTTAATAAATTTTAACTAAAAAAAAAAAACAACTAAAAAGCCAATGCAACTACTCAATATTTTTTTTTTATTGTACTTTAGATGAAGGTTTACAGAACAAATAGTTTCCCATTAAACAGTTAGTACACATATTGTTTTATGACAATGGTTAACAACCCCATGGCATGTCAAAGCTGTCCCTTCTCAAGCTTGGGTTCCCTATTACCAGCTTTCCTATCCCCTCCTGCTTTCTAGTCCTTGTCCCTGGACTGTTGTGCCCCATTAGCCTCGTTTTATTTTATGGGGCTGTCTAATCTTTGGCCAAATGGTGAGCCTTAGGAGTTACTTTATTACTCAGTTAAAAGAGTGTCTGGGGCCATGCTCTCGGGTTTCTCCAGTCTCTGTCAGGCCAGTCAATCTGGTCTTTTTTTGTGAGTTAGAACTTTGTTATACATATTCCTCCAGCTCTGTCCAGGACCCTCTGTTGTGATCCTGGTCAGAGCAGTCAGTGGTGGTAGACAACATCTAGTTGTACTGGACTCAGTCTGGTGGAAGCCGTGGTAGTTGTGGTCCATTAGTCCTTTGGACTAATCTTTTCCTCGTATCTTGTTTTCTTCATTCTCCCTTGATCCTCAAGTGGTGAGACCAGTGGAGTATCTTAGATAGCTGCTCACAGGCTTTTAAGACCCCAGCTGCTACTCACCACAGTAGAATGTAGAACATTTTCTTTATGAACTGTGTTATGCCAGTTGAGCTAGATGTTCCCCGAGACCATAATCCCAACAGCCCTCAGCCCGGTAATTCAGTCCCTCAGGGAGTTTGGACATGTCTATGGAACTTCCATGACCTTTCCTTGTACTAGTTGTGCTGGCTTCCCCCGTATATTGTGTGCTGTCATTACCCTTCACCAAAGTTATCACTTATCTATTGTCTGTTTAGTATTTTCTCCCCAACCTTTCCCATCCCTCATAAAGAACAAAGATTGTTTCTTTTTGTGTGTAAACTTTTTCATGAGTATTTACAGTAGTGGTCTCATAAAATAATTGTCCTTTTTGATTTATTTCATTCAGCATGATATCCTCCAATTTCATCCATGTTATGAGATGCTTCACAAATTCATCATTGTTTTTTTTCATTGCATAGTACTCCATTGTGGGTATGTACCATTGTTTGTTTATCCATTCATCTGCTGATGGGCATCTAGGAGGTTTCCATCTTTTTGCTATTGTGAACAGTGCTGCAATGAACATGGGTGTGCGTATGTCTATTCATGTGATGACTCTTATTTCTCTAGGATATATTCCTAGGAGTGGAATTGCTGGATTGTATGGTATTTCTACTTCTAGCTTTCTAAGGAAGTGACATATCATTTTCCAAAATGGTTGTATCATTTTGCCTTCCCACCAGCAGTGCAGAAGAGTTTCGATCTCCCCGCAGCCTCTCCAACATTTGTTATTTCCAGTGTTTTTGATTCGTGCTAATAATGCTGGGTGAGATGGTATCTCATTGTGGTTTTAATTTGCATTTCTCTAATGGCTAGTTATCACGAGCATTTCCTCACGTGTCTATTGGCGCTTGAATGTCTTCTTTGGTGAAGTGTCTGTTCATTTCCTTTGCCCCTTTTTTAATTGGATTGTCATTTTGTTGTAGAGGTGTTGGATTTTCTTGTAGATTTCAGAGATTAGACCTTTTTCTGACTTGTAATGTCCAAAAATTTTTTCCCAGTCTGTAGGTTCTCTTTTTACTCTTTTGTCTTTTAATGAGCATAAGTGTTTAATTTTTAGAAGATTCCAGTTACCTAGCTTAAATTCTGGAGTTTGTGTGTTGTTGGTTATGGTTTGTATCTTGTTAATGCCATACATTAGGGCCTCTAGGGCTGATCCTATTTTTTCTTCTATGAACTTTATAGTTTTTAGCTTTATATTTAGGTCTTTCATCCATTTTGAAATAGTTTCTGTGTATGGTGTGAGGTATGGATCCTGTTTCATTTTTTTTGCAGATGTATATCCAGTTTTTCCAGCACCATTTGTTAAAAAGACTGTCTTTTCCCCATTTGATAGACTTTGGGCCCTTGTAGAAGACCAGGCGATACTAGGTGAATGGATTTACATCTGGGTTCTCAATTCTGTTCCATTGGTCAATGTATCTGTTGTTGTACCAGTACCAGGCTGTTTTGACTACCGTAGCTGTACAGTAGGTTCTGAGGTCAGGTAGTGTGAGTCCTCCTACTTTCTTCTTCTTCAATACTGCTTTACTTATCCAGGGGCTTCTTCCCTTTCCATATAAAGTTAATGATTAGTTTTTCCATCTCTTTAAAGAATGTTGTTGGTATTTGGATCACGATTGCATTGTATTTGTAAATTGCTTTGGGTATAATTGTCATTTTCACAGTGTTGAGTCTACCTATCTATGAGCGTGGTATGTTTTTCTATTTATGTAGATCGCTTTGCATTTCGTGCAGCAGTGTTTTGTAGTTTTCTTTGTATAGGTCTTCTACATCCCTGGTTAGATTTATTCGTAAGTATTTTATTTTTTTAGGGGCTATTTTAAATGGTAGTGTTTTCCTGATTTCCTTTTCATCATTCTCTTTATTGGTGTATAGGAGTCCAACTGATATTTGTGTGTTTATCTTGTATCCTGCTACTCTGCTTAATCTTTCTATTAGTTCCAGTAGTTTTCTTGTGGAGTCTTTAGGGTTTTCTATGTATAGTATCATATCATCTGCAAACAGGGACAAATTAACTTCTTCTTTACCAATTTGGATGCTGTTTATTTCTTGTTCTTGCCTTATTGCTCTAGCTAGGACTTACAGCACAATGTTAAATAGGAGTGGAGATAAAGGGCATCCTTGTTTTGTTCCTGTTCTCAAGGGGAAAGTTTTCAGCCTCTCTCCTTTAAGAAAGATGTTGGCTGTTGGTTTTACGTAGATGCCCTTTATTATGTTGAGAAATTTCCCTTTTATATCTATTTTATTCAGAGTTTTTATCATGAATGGATGTTGGATTTTGTTGAATGCCTTTTCTGCTTCAACTGAGATAATCATGTGATTCTTTTCTTTCCTTTTATTTATGTGGTGGATTATGTTGATTGATTTTCTAATGTTGAACCATCCTTGCATACCTGGTATGAATCCTACTTGGTC
>NW_004444060.1:3364195-3377343 GCF_000243295.1 Trichechus manatus latirostris | reverse complement strand
TGTGCATCTATTGCTATAAATTTTTGACTGAGGACTGCCTTTGCTGTGTTCCAAAGGTATTGGTATGATGTGTTTTCATTCTTGTTTGATTTTAGGAATTTTTTTATTTCATCTCTGATTTCTTCTATTACCCAGTGATGTGTAAGCATTGTGTTATTCAGTTTTCATATGAATGATTTTCTTTCCTTTATTTTCCTGTTGTTAATTTCTATTTTGATGGCGTTGTAGTCAGAGAAGATACTTTATATTATCGCAGTGTTTTGGATCTTGTTGAGGATTGCTCTGTGGCCTAATATGTGGTCTATTCTGGAGAACGTTCCATGTGCATTGGAAAAGAATGTGTACTTTGCAGCTGTTGAGTGTAGTGTTCTATATATATCTATGAGGTCAAGTTGTATGACTGTACCCTTTAGGTCTTCTATATCTTTGCTGAGTTTCTTTCTAGATGGTCTGTCCTTTACCGAGAGTGGTGTGTTGAAGTCTCCTACTATTATTGGGGAAATGTCAATTTCTCTTTTCAGTGCTATTACAGTTTGTTTTATGTATTTGGGAGCCCTGTCATTGGGTGCATAGATGTTTATTATGGTTATGTCTTCATGATGGATTGTCCCCTTAATCATTACATAGTGTCCTTCTTTGTTTTTTATGGTGGATTTTGTTTTAAAGTCTATTTTATCTGAGATCAGTATTGCTACTCTTGCTGTTTTTTGGTAGCCATATTTTTTTCCATCCTTTGATTTTTAATAAAGTTTTTAATTAATTTATTTCTTTGTTTCTAAGGTGTGTCTTTTGTAGATAGCATATTGATGGATCCTGTTTTTTTAATCCATTCTGTCACTCTCCATCTCTTTATGGGAGCATTTAGGCCATTTACATTCAATGTAATTATTTATAGATGTGAGTTTATTGCTGTAATTTTGCAATGCTTCTTTTTTTTCTGGTGCTGACGTTTTCTTTGTTCCTGTTACTCCCCTGTGCTGAATTCCTTTATATGTGGATTTTTTTTCATTTCTTTTGTTTTTGTAGGTTTTGTTTTTACTGACACCTTACAGTTTTCTTCTTTATTTTGATGTGTAGGTTTGTAAAGTTTCTTTGTGGTTACCTTGAAATTTACCCTTATCTTCCTAGGGTTGAACCAGTTTATTATTACTTTGTATCACCTTGCCTTCCTCTCCATTAGAAGGTTCTGTACCTACACCATTTATTCCCTCTTGTATTGTTCTGATGTTGTTGTCATTTACAGATTAATGTCTCTGGTTCCCTGCAGTACTTCTTTTGGTTTTCGATAGTGCTTGAGAGCTCATTTCCTAGGTTGATATCTGGCTGGTACAATCCTGCGTCCTAGTTTCAGCCTGTGGTCTGATATTGTTTGCTCTCAGATCAAAGTATTCTTTGTTCTCAGATCAAAGGATTCCCTTTAATAAGTCTTGTAATTTTGGTTTGGTTTTTACATAGTCCCTTTACTCCTGTTTGTCTGGAAATGTCCTAATTTCACCATCATATCTGAATGAGGGTTTGCAGGATATATTATTCTTGGCTGGCACTTTTTTTCTACTAAGGTTTTATGTATGTCATCTCATTGCCTTCTTGCCTGCATGGTTTCTGCCGAATAAACCAAGCTTTGTCTTACCGTTTCTCCTCTGTATTTGACTTTTTGTTTTTCCCGAGCTCCTCTCTGGATTCTTTGTCTTTGGTTTTAGTGAGTGTAATTATGATATGCCGTGGTGATTTTTTTGGGGGGGTTTATCCTATATGGGGTTTTTTGAGCTTCTTGGATGATCAGCTTTTCATCTTTCATGATATTGGGGAAGTTTTCTGTCAGCAATTCTTCAATGATTCTCTCTGTTTTCTGTTTTCTCCCCCCGTTCTGGAACTCCAATCACTTGTAAATTTTTGCTTTTGATTGTATCCCACATAATTCTCAGGGTTTCTTCATTTCCTTCATTCTGTTGTCTGATTTTTCCTCAAACAGAGTTGTATCCAAGAGTTTGTCTTCAATTCAGCTGATCCTGTCTTTCACTGTTTCAGATCTGCTCCTTAGCCCTTCTATGACACTGTCCACTTCTGAAATCTTGTTGTTTATCTTTTGGATTTCTAATTATTGTTTTTGTATGATTTCGAGTTGTGAATTTATTTTAGCATTTTTTTCCTGCATTATTTTCCTGAATTCTTCCAATTTTTTTTGTCTGTATTTTCCATGAATTTGTCTGCCTTTTCTGTGAATTTGTCTATTTTTTCCTCATTTTCTTGCTTTTTACTTCAACTCTTGGATAGCTCTGAAATTGAAGATTTAAATTCCCTATCAGGTAGTTCTAGTGCCTTTTCTTCTACTGGAAATTCATCTGCTGTTTTCTTTTGGACGCCTACTGGAACCATCCTGACCTGTTTTTGTATACGTCTTTGGGGCATTTGGTTATTTTCCTTGTTTATTGCTTGTAGATTTATTTGTTTTGTCAGGCTTTTTTGTTTTATTTGGTTATGTCTGAGCAAGCGGGCTGTGCATTTTTTATTGTTTGCTCAACTGTAGGCACAACACTTTTCACCTCCTTCTCCAATGGGCAGGGTAAGTAACTCAGGTATGGTACAGCAGGGCAGGTCCATCTGAAGGGGAGTTGCTGGGATGGGTTCTTTGTGCCACATACTAGGGCCAACAGGGTGGGCTGGCAATCCATGCGGGGTAGGTTCCAGTAGGTCATGCCTATGCTGCTTGGGGGTGCGATGTTCAGTGCATGGTGCAGGTAGGCAGGAAGGAGGGGGAGATTGTGAAGTGTGGAGCTAAGCTGGGTATGGGAAATAGGAGAGAGAGAAGAGTGGAACAGGAACCAAATACATACACACAAACCCCAAAAAAAGAGTGCTAAGGGAGCTTGCTGTTGGAGTGGAGAAATGAGAGACTGAGAAATGGAAAAAAAAAAATGTTAAAAAAAATGAATAAATAAAAATTAGAAGGAAAAAAAAAAAGAGCTCTCAAGGATCCCATCAGTGTGGCTGTAGGGACTGGGGAATCTGCTCCCAGGCCATGAAGTACAGCCTGGCTAGAAGGGTTAGAGGTGTCACACAGTGACAGATATTCAGGAGACAGGAAGAGAAGATAAGTACAGAGAAATGAGAAACTGAGAAATGAAGAAAGACAAAAAGGGAGAAAGAGAGAGAAGAAAACAAAACTCAGAAACAAACAAACAAATAAACAAACAAACAAACAAAAAAAGTAAAATAAATGCCCCCAGGGGTGACAAATGGAATAAGAAGCTGACAGAGAACAGAGAGTGAGGAGAGACACATGCTGAGGTCCCCTATCAGCTAATGCAGCACAGATCTGCCATATTAGACTCCTATCAGAGATCAGTGAACAGGCAGTACAAGAAAGCAGTTTTATGGAGCTTTCAACAGCAGACAGAACAGCCAGTAACCAGTGATATATGCTTTCCTAATCCCCACCCTTCTTCACTGTGCATGTGTGCAGAGTAAGGGAGTAGTTCCCAAGCTTCACAGTACTGCCCAGCTAGAAGTGGCTCCCAAGCTAAAAAGAAGAAAAGAATACAAACAAACAAATCAAAACAAACAAACAAAAGAAAAGCCCCCGGGGTCCCACCAGCATGGCGGCAAGGGCCAGGAAGCAGTTTCACAATGAACCTTGTTTTCAGCCTTTCAAGGTGAAGCAAAGATGGTACACAGAGCCAGGTATTTGAGAGAGAGGAGGGGGTTGTGGTGAGAGGTAAGGAAGAAATCTAAAGAAGAGGAAAAAAGCAACACCAGCAGCCAACAAATGGCACTCAGGGAGCTGGCCAGTGTGGGCTGGTGGAATCCAAGCTTCTCCGGGGAGAAGCCAGTGTTTCCTGGCCAAGAGACCAAGAGACAGGAAGCAGAAGAGGCCGAATGGGGGTGAAGAAGGGTGGGAGTTGGGAAAGCGTATATTACTGGTTACTGGTTGCTCTGTCTCCTGCTCAAAGCTCCATGAAACTGCTTTCTTGTACCTCCTGTTTGCTGATCTCTGATAGGAGTCCAAGATGGCAGTTCTGTGCTGCGTTAGCTGATAGGGGACCTCAGCATGTATCTCTCCTCACTCTCTGCTCTCTGTCAGTTTCTTATTCCATTTGGTGCTTGGCTGAGTTCTTTATCTCTTCATTTGATTTTTAGGGTTTCAGGATTGACATGTGTCTCTGTTTGACTTAGTTTCTCCTATCTTTGCTGTGGAGAGATGGCGTAGTGCTTCTGTCTATAGCGTCATGTTGCCTGGAAGTCACAGCTACTCAATATTTGAAGTCTAGTATACAAAAATGCATAGATTATTCTTTTTTGAGCTCTAGATTACAGGTAAAGATAAAACATTGAAACAACATTACAAATAAAAATTGACTCTAATTAAAAAAAATAAAAAGAAATTCCTTAGGTTGAGTTTGGAGGCTATTTATTGTTTTTATTGTTATTTTATATAGAGATATTTTGCAAGCAAACTTGAATGCAGAGATGTCAGGCATTTTTAGCAATATCTAATTAACAGTAGAATAGCAGAACAGTGTAAGTATAAGTTTAATATTTCCATTTTATGTATTTAACCTAGAATCTTATAGGCAGCTGGAATATTAATATGATCTTGAAAAACAAAACAATTCAACCTCTTATTCAATTTAAATTATCAGACATTTAAGCATTGAGTGCAATACCAGGCAATATTAGATGACTATAGTGTTACTCAATTAAAACAGCTAATTTCATAGAATCAAGTAAAAGCCAGACTTAGGCAAGGAAAAACTTTGCTGGAAAGGATTATTGCAAGATGAGGGAAAAGGACTATGGTGATAGAGGAGGAGGATTATCACAATAGGTAGAGTGTTCCTACCATAAAATCTGCAAGCATGGGGTGGAAAATAATTTTATTTTATAGAAAGTACTAAACAAGGCTAGAACAAACTAAGTATGGGGGAGCAGGGTGAGGAAAGGTGGCATGACAGGATAGTAAATAGATCAGAATATGCTTTATCCTGAGGTTAGCCTATGCTTGGGAGAGGCTGTTAATGAGGAGGTGTTTTGGGCTCAGCCTGAGAATGAGTCAAAGTTCAGTGCCTGGCCTAGGGCAAGGAAAAGCTTAACCAAAGTTTGGTCAAATCAAGACATCAGGTATTTTGTCCAGATTGATCACAGGGTACAAAAAGTTCAGCTAATCACTTATGAAGGAAGAAAGGGGATGTAAATTTTCCGAGTGTATCCTTGTCATAAGTAAAGGGGGGGGGCAATCATGAATCATATCTAAATCATATGGCAATGGTTGGTTCTTTTCGGTAAGCTATTTCCTGGAAGACAAAAGGGTGGTGGAATTTCTTAATCATTACTAGTTTTCGAGAATCACAGGCCTCAGGTAAATTACAACATTGTCAACAGAATTTACTTTTAAAAAATTGTATCACATGGAATTTAACTCAGTTCAACTACTATATTCATTACTTAATATGTTCTAGCAAAGAAAGACTGCCATTAATGAGAGAGACAAAATAGCTCTACTCACATACCTTACAAGTTTAACATGAAAGAAAGACATTAAAAAGTTTTTTTACAAACTTGACAATATTTTAAGACTTTAGAACAAGAAACAATGAAAGGATATGACAAGGGAAACTTGGATTGGGCAGCACAAATGAATGAGTTAGTTGGACAAAGTCATAAGCAATAGGGGTATATAAAGTATTCCTGGTTGATGAAATTGCCTGCTTAAAGATTGAGAACTCAGGGATAACATGGCTTATTCAAATACAGAAAAGTGCAGTATCAGGGGAAAAATAATAAAGAAAGAAAGAATGTGGATAATGAACAATGGTGGAAAATGAGTTAGAATGGTATGAAGGAATCGAATAATCAAATGCAGATAACCATTTGAAGTCCTAAACCTGTGTTCACTGAACAACTATGGAAGAGAATATCAAAATACTGATTTTGATGGTTAAGATTGTGTGTCAACTTGTCTGGGCCATGATTTTCGGAGATTTGGCAGTTGTATGATGCTGTGATCACTTCTATGTTAAGACTTGATATAATGTGATCACCCCATGATGAGAGTAGCCAGTCAGTTGAAAGGGATTTTCCTTGGGTGTGTGGTCTGCACTGAATATAAATGGACATTCTGGCAAGGCTCGTGGTCTTTTTCTCACTCTGTATCCTGCAGCTGGCTCCTGTTTGTCTGACCTCCAGTTGTTAGGACTTGAGCTAGCTGCTTAATCGCGGTCTTGTTTGCCTATCTTGGGATTCGTAGATCTTTGAAGCCTGTGAGCAACATCCCTGCTCGCTCACCTGCCAATATTGGGTTCACCAGCCCCTATGGCTATGTGAATCAGGTGAAGCCTCCAGCATGACCCAACAACTTGGGACGTTCCAGTCTTTTGCATAAGCCATTTCTTTGATATAAATCTCTCTCTATATATATATTTATAAGATTTACTGGCTTTGCTTCTCTAGAAAACTCAGCCTAAGGCACTGATACAATAACTGTAGAGTGGAGATAATTTTAGAAAAAACTAAGAATGAAAGAAAGAAAAAAAAGTATACTATTGCAGAAGCCTAGGCAAGCGACAGAGTGGTTTGAACTAAGTTGTTGTTAGCACTACTGTTACCACAATGGTAGGTCTGAGCCACCTGCCACAGAAGTCAATACTGAGACAGGAGTGAGGTGAGTAGCAAAAGGGTTTTTTATTGTATAGCGATATACAGGAGACAGAAGGAAATGAGCTCCTCCAAAATCTGCCTCCCCGTCTGGAAGCTGATCAGAAGGTTATATAGCAAGAAATCAAAGTCCAAGGAATCTGCAGTATGTTGGTTCCCTTTTGGGGTGACCGGCCACATTAACCACGCTCCAGACATGTTGACTTTTTGATTCCATCCTAGTTTCAGCCACAAAATGATTTTTCCTTGTTCAGGCATTTCACTTCCAGATTTTATTACTTGTTGTTATACCTCCCAAAAAGGAACTTAGCTTAACTTTAAACTTTTATAAAATCATGGGAAAACAGGAGAGAAGAGAGAAGGAAAATAAATCACAATCATGGGAGCAAGCAGAAATGAAATATGCAAGCTATGCATTGACAATACCACAATGCCCAAGATGCCAGTCCTACACTGCTGACAATATACAATAAACGTGAAATTCTCACACAGCCCCTTACACTACAATTGGAGAGAAGTAGGCAGATGGTAATTGAAGTCATGAGTGAGTTTCTTCTTACAGAGAATTTTGATGAGGAGAGAGGTGAGCCTATAACAGAAACCTAAGAAATTTCAACATTAAAATGTCATAAAGAGAAAGAGAGGAAACAATGAAGAAAGACATGAAGATACAAAGTGTAGGAGGTAGAAAAAAAGAGTAACAGTCAGGAGACAATTCTTTAAAGGATAAGATAGTTAGCAGTATCAAATTCTTGTCTGGGTGAAGCAAGATAAGGACCAAATATATTCTTTGAATATAGCTACATAGGAGTCACTGAAGACCTTATGAAGAGTATTCGTAGGATCGCGGAAGCAGAATCCAGAATGAAGTATGTTGAGATATGAGTTGAATTTGATAAAAATGGAGTATGAACAAAGTACTCATAAAGTGTAGAAGTAATGTAAAGGTGAGACATTAGGCTTCAACTTGAGATTGTCATGGAAAAGGGGTAAGAGTTAAATAAGATGTAATTTTCAAAGGTGCTAGGTTCAAGGACACCTGGCATTTCTCAAGTTAAAAGAACTGAAGAAAAAATTAAAGCCTCGAGTTGCAATATTGAAAGAATTCTACTGGGAAAATATTAAATGACTCAGGTAGCTTCAAAAGAAGATGGAATGAATACACGGAGTCACCGTACCAAAAAGAAATGGTTGCTGTTCAACCACTTCAGGAGTAGCATATGATCAAGAATCAATGATATCGAAGGAAGAAGTCCAAGCTACACTGGAGTCAATGGTGAAAAACAAGCCTCCAGGAATTGATGGAATACCAACTGAGCTGTTTCAACAAACGGATGCAGTGCTGGAAGCACTCACTTGTCTGTGCCAAAAAATTTGGAATACAGCTACCCGGCCAACCACCCGGAAGAGATCTATATTTGTGCCCATTCCAAAGAAAGATGATCCAACAGAACGCGAAAATTATCAAACCATATCATTAATATAACACACAAGTAAAATTTTGCTGTATATCATTCAAAAGCAGTTGTAGCAGTACATAGACAGGGAACTGCCAGAAATTCAAACCAGATTCAGAAGAGGACATAGAACAAGGGATATTGCTGATGGCAGATGGATCTTGGCTGAAAGCAAAGAATAACAAAAAGATGTTTACCTGTGTTTTATTGACTATGCAAAGTCATTTGACTGCATAGATCACAACAAATTATAGATAAGACTAGGAAGAATGGGAATTCCAGCGCACTTCATTGTGCTTATGTGGAACCTGTACATAGACAAAGAGGCAGTCATTAGAACAGAACAAGGGGATACTGCGTGGTTTAAAATCAGGAAAGTTGTGCACTAGGATTGCATTCTTTCACCATACTCGTTCTATCTGTATGCTGAGCAAATAGACTGACTATATGAAGAATAACGTGGCATCAGGATTGTATGAAGACTCATTAACAACCTGTGATATGCAGATGACACAGTCTTGCTTGCTGAAAGCAAAGAGGACTTGAAGCGCTTATTGATGAAGATCAATACTACAGACTTCAGTATGAATTACAGTTTAATATAAAGAAACAAACATCCTTACAACTGGACTAATGAGCAACATTATGATAAATGGAGAAAAGATAGAAATTGTCAAGGATTTCAATTTACTTGGATCTACAATTAACACCCATGGAAACAGCAGTCAGGAAATCAAACAACACATTGAATTGGACAAATCTGCTGCAAAATATCTCTTTAAAGTGTTAAAAAGTGAAGATGTCACTTTAAGGACTAAGGTGCACCTGAACCAAGCCATGGTATTTTCAATCATCTCATATGCATGACAAAGCTGGACAATGAATAAAGAAGATCAAAGAAGAATTGATGGCTTTGAATTATGGTGTTTGCGAAGAACATTGACTATAGCATGGACTGCCAGAAGAATGAACAACTCTGTCTTGGACGAGGTAAAACCAGAATGCTCTTTAAAAGCTAGGATGGCAAGACATTGTCTCACATACTTTGGACATATTATCAGGATGGACCAGTCCCTGGAGAAGGACATCATGCTCAGTAGAGGGTCAGTGTAAAAAGAGGAAGAAGCTCAAGGAGATAGATTGACACAGTGGCTGCAACAATGGGCTCAAAGGTAACAACAATTGTGAGGATGGCGCAGGATCCAGTAGCATTTCCTTCTGTTGTACATAGGGTCGCTATGAATGGGAGCCAACTCCATGACTCTATCTTGAAATTTTCAAAGTTACCTGAATTTAAATGAAATTTAAATGAAAGATTCTAGAGTTGGAAGACATAAATGTTTCTAAGAGAGCTTGTATGCATAAAGTGTCCACATAACTTCATATTTTGGATTTTTACATTGCTAGGTTTCAGACCCAGAATACAAAGGAAAAAAAAAAAAAATTGTCGTCGAGTAGAATCCGACCTGTAACAACCCCGTAGGACAGAGTAGAACTGACCTATAGGGTTTCCAAGGAGCAGCTGGTGTATTCGAACTGCCTACCTTTTAGTTAGCAACCAAGCTCTTAAACACTGCACCACTAAAAAGTTATTCTTTAATCAGGGAAAATGTTGACAGAATTTTGTCAAATCTCAACTTGTGCCAAGTTATAGCTGGTTTTGTGTAATACAAGCACAGAAACTTCATTCAGTTTCTAGAACTCCACAAGTCCCTTCATGTCATAAGTAATTTGCATAAACTCCCTCATCTTGAATAGTTTTGAGAACTCTACCACATCTCCATCCTCTCCCTTTTATCTAATCCATTAGATCATAAACTTTATCAGAATATGGTTAATTATTTTGTTTCTCCTTTTTTTGTTGTATCCACAGCACCTACACAGATCTTCCCAATGATCAGATGCTTGGTACATATGTATAAAATGAATGAATATACAAAACCAAGTGAGTATATCTACCTAAAAATTGAAAACGTATGTGAATAATCAAGCTAGCAAAATCCTTAATAGTGTCGACATGTAGTAACTACCTATAAAAACTGGTTGCCTTTGAGTTGATTCTGACTTATAGCGATCCTATCAGCCGGAGTAGAACTGCCCCATAGGATTTCCAAAGAGCAGTTGGTGGATTCAAACCGCCAACCTCCTGGTTAACAGCCAAGCTCTTAACCACTGTGCCACCAGGGCTCCATAACTACCTATATCATGTTTAAATGATGAAGATCATTTTTTTAAAATAGAACATGGGACTTTATTGTAATATTTGTATTTATTATTATTTTAATATAATATCAAATGTACATTTGATGCTTATTTGGAGAACAACTTACACAATGTTTCCTCTGTTGTGAGTTTTTCTAAAACATTCTAGAGCTATTGAAACTTTGTTTTTGAGGAAATCTTAATGAAAAAATTCCAGATGTAATATGACTTATAACCTACACTACCTAATAATTTGTTTCAAGTGGTTTTGAATCATCTAACATAAGTTGTAGCATTGAGAACTGCATAGTAAAAGTATTTTACTCAATATAATGGCTTTTTATTTCATAATTAGATATTAAATGACATATTTGTACATGTCCCTAGAAACAAGCAGCAATTGTATAATCATAGAACCATAGACAATAGATCTGCAAAGATACTTATACTAGCCAGTGCAACTTCCCTGAGGGCAGGAATTCCATCTACAGCACCTTAGGTAGATATGCATATACTCTCTTCTTGCAACAATTCTCAATACTTTAGACTGAAGTCAAGTGACTGATAAAATCTTTAATTGGAAAAAGGTCTTTCTTATATTGATTAAACCTTTCTCCCTTTGTAATTCCGTTTTTAATCCCAAGTCACCCTACAGAGCAGCATAGAAAATGTCTAACTTTTCTTTCACCGTCCCTTGAGCATTTGAGAACCTCCGATTCCTCTTGGAAGAGAGGTAAATGTCCTTGTTATATTCATACAATGATTTCCAAACTGCTTAGATTAATTTCAGTCAACTCATCTTGTTTCCATTTTATCATTTCACTGTTTCGTTTTAGGATGGCAGAGTGGTTAAGTGCTCAGCTGCTAAACAAATGTTAGCAGTTCCTCTGCAAGGAAAAATGTGGCAATCTGTTTCTGTAAAGATAACAGCCTTGGAACCCTATGGGGCAGTTTTACTCTGTTCTATAGAATTGCTGGAGCCCTGGCGGCACAGTGGTTAAAAGCTTGGCTGCTAACCAAAAGGATGGCCATTCAAATCCACTAGTCGCTCATTTGAAACCCTATGTGGCAGTTCTACCCTGTTCTATAGGGTTGCTGTGATTCCAAATCGACTCCACGGCAAAGGGTGTGTGGTGCGGTGTGTAGGGTTGCTGCAAGTCAGAATTGACTCAGGACCGGATTATCCAATCAGCAAAGTACACACAAGCCCAACTGTGCCTTTCCACCAATTTGCAGTACACAACTTTGCCTGTCCACCACCACACCAAAGATGTGATGAAACCCATGTGAAATTGCTTATCACAGATCAGCAAGTAAATACAATTAAGCTAGCGCATACCTTTCTCAGTGCAAACCAGTGCATACCATGCTTACTGGTTAATCCACCTCTGACTCTGACAGAGCCCTGGTGGTACAGTGGTTAAAAGCTCAACTGCTGACCGAAAGGTTGGTAGTTCAAACACATCAGCCACTCCTTGGAAACCCTGAGGGGCAGTTCTACTCTGTCCTATGGCATCACTGTGAGTAGGAATTGACTCCAAGGCAAGAGGTTTGGTTTCTGGGTTTGACTTTACAGCAACGGGTTTTTGGTTTTGTTTTTCCACATTAGCAAGCTCTTCTAGCTTTGTTTATTCTATACTTACTCTAAGTAAATTTTCTCCATTTATAATAAATAAAAACATGAAAAAAAAATGAACCCACTAAAGCAAAGTGTTCTATGGATTCTTAATAGACAACCCTTCCATTATCTGCAATTTGTCGATTAGATATTCTGAAACCATTTCTTTATAAAGCTCTTTATACAACATTTGAGAAATCTATTTTTATGTGTTTAGTTGAGCTGTTAAGAAACAAAAAAAGAAAATAGCCAAGGACCAAAACGAAAAGGAGACTGAAAACATAATAGAAAACAATAGTTAATACCTGGTTTGCAACCTTTTTGCATGAAGGGTTCCGTTACCTAAGTAACCAAGAGATTAGTATTTTATAGGTAGTGTGGAAACAGACGTCAAGGTGTTAGTTATACATGAAATGGGGAGTTGGCACTAGACCAAAAAAGGGCTCTGAGAAAAATGAGTCCCCTTAAGGGACCAATACTCAGCGTGCATTAGGGAAAATTTATGCAGCAGTAAAAGATGACGACATGCAAAACGGACTGTCTCTTCTGAGCTTCAGGAGAAGAAAAAAAAATGACTTTCCTGACAACTGATACCCACAGGCCTTCTTTGATGTCCACCTGGATTTGAATTAAAATTATTTGCATGTTCTTATAAGAACAGACAGATAAATCACCATTAAATACTCCTACACTATTAGCAAAACTAGTGTGCCTGACAGAATAAAATTCAAAATCTCTCTCTTGAGGAAAATAAAGATACTCAACAAATATTCATAATATCCTGACTGATAATATTCCACTGAATATTATAAAACAACAAGATACATTCTGAAGAAAAATATGTCAGTAGAAATAACATACAGCAGAATTAAACTTCCAGAAAGCTCAAATGATAGAAACAATATATGAAAGAACAGTGTTTCAAGAACACGGGAAAACTGTACGTTACTATATTAACAATGAGGATGTTTAAAAAATAATTTGAAATTCTAGAAATGAAAAATCTAGTCAATAGTTCAGAACCTACTGTACAGCTACAGTAGTCCAAACAGCCTGATACTGCTACAATGACAGATACATTGACCAATGGAACAGAATTGAGAACCCAGATGTCAATCCATCCACCTACGGTCACCTGATCTTTGACAAGGGCCTAAAGTCCATCAAATGGGGAAAAGACAGTCTTTTTAACAAATGGTGCTGGCAAAACTGGATATCCA
>NW_004444060.1:3333072-3362223 GCF_000243295.1 Trichechus manatus latirostris | reverse complement strand
GGTTGAGAAGTTAGAGGGTTGACATGTTGTGGGGTTGTTAACCAATGTCATAAAGCAGTATGTGTACTACTGTTTCATAAAGAAACTATTTGTTCTGTAAGCCTTCACCTGAAGTACAATAAAAAAAAAAAATCTAGTCAATAGAAGAAAAACTTAAGAGATAGGTCAAATAAAAGAGTACAAACAACTGAAAAGAGAAAATTAATCTGATTGATAAATAAATTATCCCAAATGAAGAAAGAAATAACGAGGGGAAAATATGAGAAAGATTGATAGACATGAAGGATTGAAGGACGTATGTCTCATTGTACTTCTAGTGGGAGATCATATTAGATAATGCTGAACAAAGGCAAAGAAAAATTTGAAAACAGCCAGAAATTAAAATGAGATAACTTGCGAAAGAAGGAAATAATTTGGCTGACACAGATGCTCAATACCAATAACAAAAGCCATCAGAGAATTCAATAATGTCTTTGTGGTGCTAAGAGAAATTCTGTCAAACTAAAATTCAAGGATCAGGCAAACTATTATTTATAATGAAAGAAAATAAAGACGTGTTAGTTTTTTTTTTTGGTTTTTTTTTTTTTTTGAATGAGAATATTTCCAGTCCAGAATCCTACAGCAAATGAATTTTTAAAGTTTGCATTTTAGGAAGAATAAAATTAAACTCTGAGAGAAGATATTAATTCCAAGAAGGAGGGGAGAAATAAATACAGGTAAATATATTGGGAAATAAAAATTATCTTTGTTTTAAACAATAATCATGATGACTTATCCAGGTGTTAATTATGGAAGAAAATAGCTCAAAAATGCTAGTCAATAATTACACGTTGAATGGGAGGACATGATCTGAGGAAAATTATTCCAAGGTGCTTTCAAAAAACCCAAAACCAAACTGTTGCCGTCAAGTCAATTCCGACTCATAGTGACCCTATAGGACACATCAAGTCAATTCCAACTCATAGTCACCCTACAGGACGCATTATAACTGTCCCATAGGGTTTCCAAGGAGTGGCTGGTGGATTTGAACTGCTGACTTTTTGGTTAGCAGCTGTAGCACTTAACCACTACACCGCCAGGGTTTCCCCAAGGTGCTTAGATCATCTGAAAGGTGAGTAGAGCTACTTATGATTGATTTGTTAAGTCAGGTATAAATATTTAAAATGTAGGGAAATCAAATACAAGAATAGAAACATCTCTTTACCTTCCAAACACAAAATATTAGAAATGAATAATAATAAAAAAAAGATAATGGAAACAAAGTAAAAAGAAAATATAGTGGTAAATCCACATCTCCATGGTGATGTTGACAGGCAAATGGAAGTCATAGTAAGTATGGAATTACTGATAAATCATGAAGAACTTTTTCCTAGGTGGACTGAGTCTACAGTACAATTTCTTACATATTTATTTCTCATTCATCCTTACAAAACTTCAGTTTTATGAAAGAGAACAATTGTTTGTGCTTTATAGAGAAGATACTGAGTTAGGATTTCCTATTGTTTGTGCAATTAAGTTCTTAAACCAAAAAAGCTAGAGGAAAATACTTAAATCCCTGTCTTCTGTTTCTAAGTCTTTTCCATTGTAACTCAGTCTACTCTCAGTCAATTGTGACAGTGTGGGCCATGATAAAACTCACGTTAACAAAACTAATATAAAATCTATTGCCAGATGCCATGCAGACATCAAGATCTATTTATTTTGTCATTCTACTGAAAAGGATGCAAATTTAGATACAGATTGCTATTACTTCTGCAAGCCATGCTTCTTACTGTAATTACTGTTTTCTTATTTATGTGGTTGTCTTAGGTTGAGTTCTCTAGAGAAGCAAAACCAGTAAAGCTATAAATATATATACAGAGAGAGATTCATATCAAGGAAATGGCTCACACAGTTGTAGAGGCTGGAACATTCCAAGTCCATGGGTCAGGATAGAGGCATCTCCTGATTCAAGTAGCCGCAGGGACTGGCAAACCCAAGACTGGCAGGTCAGAGAGAAGGGTTTTTGCTCATAGGCTGCGAAGATCGAAGAATCCCAAGATAGACAGGCAAGACCTCAGGTAAGCTGCTAGCTCAAGTCCCAACAAATGGAGGTCAGACAAACAGGAGCCAGCTGCAGAATCTAGAGCAAGCAAAAGCCCATGAATCTTGCCAGAATATCCACTTATATTTGATGCAGGCCACACACTCAAGAAAATACTCTTTCAACTGATTGGCTACTCACAGCAGATCCCATCATGGAGGTGATCACGTTATGTCATATCTCATCATGGAAGTGATCCCATTATCATACTACTGCCAAACCACTGAGAATTGTGGCCCAGCCAAGATGACACAGAACCATAACCATCACAGTGGTCAATAAATTTCTTTAATATTCTGTCCCAGAATCCGGTCAAAGGTCAATATCAAATTTACTATCCTGTATTTTCAGAATTTGTACTCCTCTCCATTTTAATAAGAAACAAGTGATTTATCTTACCTTTTGAAATTGTTAATAATTTTTAATCTCATATTTTAATAACCACTATAAATATACAAGACCTTCTAAAATTCTTTTTTTTTTTTTAATTCAGTGGTTTATAATGTATCTTGATCTGGAGAATTAAAAAATTCACTTAAACTGAATAGGTGTTTATGTTCGATTTCTCCATTTATCAATTAGCAGTTGATTGTCCCCGAGATTCAGAAGACAAAAGAAAAATTTTTCTTTCTTTCTCTTCCATTCTTCATTGTTGTACCTCCTGCCCCAAAGTTTGGTTTAATATTTGGTCATCTTTTTTTTAAGTGAAGATTAAATAACAGGCTTAAGACCAAAACAAAACAAACAAACAAACAAACAAAAAAACACAGACACACAATTATTGGTTATCTTTAGAAGTTTTTATTATATTTCCAATTTTGGTTTTGCCTTACTTTTACCATTCTCTTCACTTTTTGGTTTCGCCTTGCTTATGTACACAATGATCTTTCTTTTGCACATTTCCTTTAAGGAAGTAATTTATTATGAAGATTCCTTTGCATCTACTAATCAAAAAAGTTTTGTAAATTTGTCTGCATAACAGCATTGTTAAAATGAGAGAGGAGGTCATTTTGTACATAATCTATAAAGCTAAAAGGTTTAATTTTCAAAATGGTCTAAGAGTTGGACAGATATCCAAAGAGGCAGTACAGCACTGTCTGGTGTGATATTGTTTGAGGCGAACTTCTGCTTCTGTCGTTGCTCGATGTATGATATAGAAACTTGCCTGAATATTCTGTATATCTGTATGTTTGTAGAATGGAAATGATATCTCTCTTATAAAGCTGTTCTAAAAATTTGCCTGTTTAAATTGTGATAATCCTTTTTGTACATATGATGATTAAATGTCTCTGTTGACATTAATTTTTCTAGTTTTTAAAATTATCATTGTTGAATAGGAAAAGTAACAAAAGACATTGTACTTCGATTTTAAGGTTTTTCTTATCCAAACCCCAAGACCCATTGCCTTCCATTCAATTTCAACTCACAGCAACAGTATAGGACAGAGTAGAACTGCCTCATAGGGTTTCCAAGGCTGTACCCTTTAAGGCTGCTAACCATAAGGTCGGCATTGCAAATCTACCAGCCACTGCTTGGGAATCCTATGGGGCAGTTCTACTTTGTTCTGTAGGGTCGCTATGAGTCGGAATTGAATCCACGATAATAGTTTTTTGGTTTTGGTTTTTTGATCTTTAAGGATGCAGACTGTCACATCTTTCTCCCGTGGAGCGGCTGATGTGTTCGAACCACCAACCTGTCTTTTGCTCATTTAGCAGCAGAGCGCTTCACCATTGGCCACAAGGGCTCCTTTTTTTTCAATCCACGAAACCAAATATTAACCACAAAAAGCCTAACCCAAACTGCAAAAGCCTGCCAGAAGCTGCTCTCTGGCAATGTCAGTTTGTCTTGTTCCGCTAGAAAAGAATAGTTGTCAAAAAACTTGGCCTCCTAATTTAAATCTCAAAAAGCCTCTTGGCTACAGGTGGGTGGTGGGCAAAATTATTAGCAACCAGGCAAGAAGAAAACTGATACCAGTTAATCTCAGTAAAGGGGGAAGCAAGGGTTCAATCATGTTAAGATAAGCCAATGGTTGATCTTCTATATTTCTTCCTCCTCTTTCCTTTATAAGCTCCATTGTAACTAGCTTCTTTGAGCCATTTGCTTTTTCTGGAATCAAAATGGCCTCCCTACATGCCCGGCAGTGTTCTGATCTGTTGTACGTAGGGTGGCTGGCTATGAGTCAGAAACAACTCGATGGCACTTAACAACAACAACAACAGTAACGATATACATATAAAACAACCGCTCAGAATAAATCTTATGTTCAAATTTCGGTGAGTTTTGATGACTTTTAACATCATAATAGCTAACAATTTTTTAAAGTGTTTACTATGTTTCAAGCAGGCACTACTCTCTTATGTTTTATAGTCATTAAATACTTTTATCCTCTTAAGAGTTCTATGATCTGATATTATTATCATTTTTTATAGATGAGGAAACTAAAAAACAGAATGATAAGTATTATGATGTAGTAGATTTTAATATATAAAAATGTTATTTATCCTTTAAGACACCTTTTCTCATGGCCAGGGTGTGGTCACCCTGGGGCCCTGGTAAACAGAAGCTCCATCATCTTGTAGTTGCAGCTTGTGAGACACATGCCCCCCTCAGACTCCACAACAATAGTGACATTTGCTAAGGGTATATATGATGGCTCTTCTGCCTGTAGTCGTGGGCTAGAACAACACATCCTGAGCTTTAAAGAGTCTGGGAAATGTGGAGAGATATCTGAAACATGAAGTGAGCACCACTGTCTCTGCTGACTGAAAGTAAAAAAGAGTCAGAATTTGGACCCTGGCTGGGGCTTGCTGTAAGAAAACAGCTCTGCCTCCATAAGTCCAGGAAACCATACTTTGGGGTGCTAGCTGTTGCCAAAAATCTGTTCCCTCTTTGTCCTTAGTAGACAACTAGGGTCTAAGTTCTCCCCAAATAATTGGGAAAAGAAGTGACTTATGTCACTTTCGGGCCAAAGCTTATTTGATGCAGGCGTGCTCCTTCATGCTTTCTTTCTCTTTCTGCTGGCTGCATATGCCCCATAGTGAAGCACAAGGACAAGGCAGAGCTACAGAATAGACCAAAAAACCGAACTGGTTGCCATCAAGTCGATTCCAACTCATAGAGATCATATATGACAGAGTAGAACTGCCCCATAGAGTTTCCAAGGAGCACCTGGTAGATTTGAACTGCCAACCTTTTGGTTAGCAGCCATAGCTCTTAACCACTATACCACCAGAGTTTCAGGCCATATTCCTGGGTCATTAAGCACCATGTTAAGGACAACTTTCTGGAGCCCAGGATACTCACACTGGACTCATTTTGAGGATGTCTACTTGAGCGTTCTTATTTTCAACTGAGCCATTTTAAATTTAAATCTATTTGTACCCGATGTGTGTGTACCACACATATTTTGTTGAACCATTTGAAATCGCTGATATTTGACTAGTTTTGACATACAGAAACTGTAATATTGTTTAGCCTAATAATGTGGCTTTCAAGTATTTTAAATAAATACATCAAATGTTTTCTAATATTAGATATTAGAATAATATTTTCTAATATTTATAATATTGTCTTATGAAAATATGATATAATAAAACTCTTGCATTCTTTTGGAATATGCTCTGCTGAAGTTAAGGGTAAAATGTTGCCTTTCTTTATTAAAATAAACTTTCAAAACACATTTCCGTGTTCTCCAAAGTTTTTATTTATTCCTAAAGTAGTAATTTTTTCTTCCTTTTCTATTAGATTTTGTTCAGAATAGCTGATCCCCTAAATATTTCCATTATGTATCACCAAGACAGTATTAAACCATAGTTCTTTATTTGTTAGAGTTGCAATGCTCTTACCGGTTTATTTCATTTTTTTTTTTTTCTCCAAACTATTTTCACCATCTATATATCTATCCTCAAGGTCAAGAATTTTTTTTTTTTTCAATAGAAGTGGATGTTTTCTTGATATAAGCACTTAATATGCTTTGCTTTCTCCCCTTATTAGATATGGTGCTTTTGGATAAGATTCATTTTAGTATTTTATAGTCATGATTTATACTCCCAACAATTTTGGTGGCATCTATGTGATATTTATCTCTCTGTGTTAGAATTTCATGCTAATTTTGTTTATTACTCATAATCTATCACTACATACATACAAAGATACATATGGTTGTATACTCTGTTATTTTTCTTGTGAATTTCTACTCCATTTTATAACTGCCAATAATCTTTTGGTGGCCACACTGGTTGTCCTCTTTCATACCCAGTTTTAGAATTTGTTTGGAGTCTGCTCTTTCTCCCCTTCATGTTAACTTTAAAGGTCTCATGATTAAAATGGAGGTTTGTATGTCAAAAAAGTGAGACAGTCTTTATGCCATGGGAGTTCTTACTGTAAGCCTAAATGTGTAAGGCTGGTATTTGGCATAATCATAATAGCCAGCTGTTCATCTCCCTTACTTCCTTTACGTTCTCCAAAGTCAGAACCTTTAACCAGAAGAAAACACGAAAGCACAACTTTGGTCTTCTGGTCCTTCGGTCTCATTTCTAGTTTACACAAAACAATTTTCTTTCCAAGGCAAAAATACAACCCCTTAGATAAATTTCTCTTCGGCTGTTCTTAAATAAATACTTCTGAATTTTTCTCAGAATTTTTTGTTCAAAGTCACATTGGCTACCATCTCTTCTGTTACTTTTTTTTCCCTTTAATTATTCTGTAAATAACATGGTACAGGCCTCAGGCAGTGAAAAGTATCTCTAATTCAATTCATTATATGATTTTTTTTCTTGTTCGTTAAACGTCCATTAAAATAAGTACAATGAAAATTCTTAGAAACTGGTTCCACAAACCAAGCTGGCCAGGGAGAGGATCTTACTAAAGGGAAGTTTCTAGATGTCCTTCAACAGATTGCATATGTAGCCATGATCACCCCTTAATCAACCGTATCCGTGGGAGAACATTCTCAAAATGGCCGAGCAATCTAGCTCCTGCAATATATTTGCTGAAATAAACTTGCCAAACTAAACCATTTTTCCCTCTATGAAGCCAGTTTTCATGTCCATTCACACCATCTGTTCCTTGTGGAAATAGAAAATTAGCTTTGTGTTGACCTGGCATCAGTCAGTTCCATTATCTCCAACTGGTATGTTTAAAAAATGCTAGGGTTTCTTCTACCAAAATGTACCACAAGTATTTTCTTTCTTAATAAAAAAAAAAAAAAAAAAAAACAATTACTGAAATCTTTTATTGCTTCACCTTATCACTGCCCTCTTCAACATCTTATGAGATGAATTTATTCAATTTTACCTTCTTATTTAATAATTGTTATCCTGATGACCCACTAGGGAAACCCTGGTGGCATACTGGTTAAGAGCTGTGCTCGCTAACCAAAAGGTTGGCAGTTTGAATCCACCAGGTGCTCCTTGGAAACCCTATGGGGCAGTTCTACTCTGTCCTGTAGGGTCACTAGGAGTCAGAATCGACTTGACAGCACTGGATTTGGTTTGGTGTGGTATACTGATGACCTTACATACATTATTTCCTGTTCTCTGGTAACTATGGACTCAGCTTTCATCAAGTTACATTCAGTGAAAGCCCAACATATTCTTTTTGTGTTGTTTGGCTTTTTATATCTGCTTAGATGCACAACTTTTTTTTCTTTTTTAAAACAATTTATATTTGAAAATTGTTCCTAATTCTTTTTCATGAAGTTAAATTAGAAAGCTATCAAGGAATATGTCAGATTATAATAAAATGGTTAAGATTTGTGAATGCATTAAATTAATTTAATTTTGCAGTTGCATCTGATCTCTTAGAGCTGAGTTTTTGAATGACTAGTCACATTAGAAAGAGGGCATTTGTAACTCAAATAAGATAAAAACAATTAAATTAGAAATAAAGTATAGTGTAAAGATGGATTATTAGCACTTTAATACAAATTTCCACCAAATTAAATAGTGACTTTTCAATAATGTATTTAAAATTATTTAATTCAGAAAAAAATATATATTTATAGTACTCTTATTAAGTCTCAATAAATTTTTATTAAATATGTGTGAATGTAAAGGTAATTTCCAAATGGCCTCAGAACAATGGTAAGACATGTGATTTATATTAAAATTGTAATATCCTAAGGTGAAAGAATAACTGCTTCTGGAATATGTAAGGGGAAGGATGGGAATTCATACTGGATCCATTAGTTAGAGGGGGATTTATACTGACAGGAGATGCTTAGTCAGCAAAGTAAAGAACACAGGGGCCTAAGTATGCAATCTCTATGCATGTTTAACAAAATTGTCATCACAGCTCTGAGAATACACAGCATGTCCAAAAATGGGCAAAGCTTGATGGCAAGAAGCCCCGGTCAGCTCTCTATGATATCCAGGCTTATGACCTTTCAGGCACATAGCAAGGTGTGCACAATGGGAGTTGGATGGGTACCAAGGCTCTTTCTATCACCAGTGAGAGGCAGATGAATTACGGTTAGAAGCCTGTGTTTTCAAAACAATAACACTAAGATTATGATAGAGTGTAGGAGTAAAAAAAGGTTGGATTTTATTTGCCACTTGGAGAACAGCACAAGAGATCAGAATGTCTTTATTCTATGTCATTCCACCCGTAAAGATCGATTTCTTCATGCATTCTAGTTCTTTTTGGGTGAACTAGATGCATTAAATTAATTTTGTTTTATTTTGCAGCTGCACAGACCTCTTAGAGCTGAGTTTTTAAATAACCAGTCATATTAGAAAGAGGACATTTGTAACATTTTTTTCTTTCTTTTTTTCCCTTTTTCTATCAAGCCTTGTCACAAATGTCTGCATCTCCCAATTTTAGTGATTTTATTTCATAATTACAAAAGTAGTACACACTCAATTTAGAAAACTTAAAAACAATTTATAAAAGCACAAATGGGCTGCATCATTTTCAAGCAATCACTATTTCCAGACAGAAAAAAAAAAAATTTCCCCTTAAAGGCATTTCTTTTTACATCTCTCTTTTGTTCTCTGCTTATGTCTCACCAACATAAGCTTGATGCTCTACAGGATTCTTTGCGTTTATCTAGCTTGTGCTTCAAAAAGCACATGACAGGCAGAGCACTCCTGATGTTTCTCAATTGCCTTTTCTTCTTTGAGATGACCTACTTTATAGATATTGAAGAAGTATTAGAGTCTTCTCTACATTGTTTAATATCAATGTATTAAGCATATATTTTATTGACCATCTTCTACGTGCTATTATCCCCGTTACCTTTTTATAATAAAATATTTATGATCACTTACCATAAAGGTACAACTATTTGCATTTCTTAGTTTAGTTGATGATTTTTTCAGATAATACACTGACATCGTTAAATATATGAAGAATAAAATATTGCCATTACAGAAATGAAAGCATGTGCACAAGGAGAATTTCAAATGAGTCCATTTTTTATTAATTTCTCAGCAGAGGTGACATCCTTTTTGCTGCCTTCAGCCTCCCAGGTATGCTGGTGGGTTCTTTTATATTCCAATCCCATTGAAATATTTACTATTATAGAAATCAGTCATAATACATCATGTCAGACTGAACTGATTTCTGTAAGTGGTAATAATAGGTGTATTAGTTTCCTATTGCACTTTTTTTTCCTACTGCAGTTGTAGAGTTCAGAGTCTAAAATAAAGGTGCTGGCACAGCTGTGTTCTTCTAGAAGCTCCATAGGGATAATCTATTTCCTTGCCTTTTTCAGGTACTAGGTTGCCTGCATTCTTTGGCTTATGACTCTGTCCTCCATTTTCAAAGTGCATCATACCAACCTCGAATTCCATTGACACATCTCATTTCTTTCTTCTGATAATTTCAAACTTACCCTCTTTTCTAATCACATTGGCCCATCCAGATAATCCAACCAGATACCAAAACAAACAAAAAAACAAGTGCATTGCCCTCCTGTCAATTCCAACTCACAGCAACCTTATAGGACAGAGTAGAACTGCCTTGCAGGGTTTCCAAGGCCATAATCTTTAGGGAAGCAAACTGCCACATCTTTTTCCCACGGAGCAACTGGTGGGTTCAAACAGCTGACTTTTGATCAGCAGCTGAGCACTTGACTATTGTGCCACCGCTAGGGTTCCTCTTCCATCCAGATAATCCAGGATAATTTCCCCATCTCTTTAACTTAATCACATCTGCAAAATTGCTTTTGCCAAATATGGTAACATATTTAAGGCTCCGGGGATTAGGATATGGACATCTTTAGGGACCTTTATTTAGCCTACCACATTGTGGAATATGAAACTTTTATTTCAAGGTTCTTTTAAAAGATGAATTGAATATGTAAAATGGAATAAAATTGGGACTAAAAAATTCACAACCTAAGCCTAATATAAACAAAAGCTTTTTTCATTTCTAGTATTCTGAATTATTCTTTACCTTTGACACTGGTTTTTTAAAAAAATATTTCTAGAACAAATCACTGACACATTTTATTATACAAGATTATTGAATTTTTATGCTTTTTGAAGACGAAATAATCATTGGGAAGAAAAAAAAACTTGGAAAACCCAGAATGTATATTAAGTTGATCTACATTGCAATTGTTCACTAAATGCACACAAAAAACTACTGAAAGAATTTAATTTGTTTGAGGTAATTTTAATCAGAAAAAATTTGCTCATCATTTCAATCATAGACAAAAATAATAATCGTAAATGAGATGAAAATCTTCCCCATATCATGTTCAAACTGTACTGATAGAAGATCATGTAGAGACATAAAAAGAAACTTCAGAGACAGCTGAATGTCAGAGTTGATAAAATATATTTATCTAGTAGAACTGGAAGTAGGAAAAAAGAAGAATAAAGAAAAATTACCAGGTAGAGCTCTAAACCAAGATGGTAAGCAGTTGTGATGGACAATTTCTGTCTTGGGTTTTGATATTGAATTACATATGGAGAATCCTGGCTGATACGTCCATGAGTAGTTATGAATGTTTCCCAATCAGCTTCCAGGCTCACCTTCTAATAAAGCATCTACTTCCAATCAGTGGCTTTCAAAACTAAAACAGCTTTTCTAAATTCCTTTGTTTCTAGGATTTGATACAAAAAAGATTGCTCCATTAGATGAACTCCTATTACATTTAGAATGCAGAAGTAAGTTGAAGTTTAACTCGCTGGCTGCTCCTCCTATCATGCATAGTTGTGAGGACACTGGGTTTTTCTGTAGCAGTATCCAATCACTGGCTTTCCTGTGTTGAGGTGGAAATGGAACATGTGGATATTGATACATGGATTACAGCTACAGCTGTGTATTCTTAAATTTAAAAATTCATATATGGCTTCTAGGGTCCTGGCCTTGAGCTTTCCCCACTAGACCTGTCAAAAATTTTAAAAGCATCTGATCACTGTATTGAATCACCTTCTACTTAAAATAGCTGTAATGATTTCTCATTCCTATAACTGGTTCCTGACTGATAAAGTTTAGATGGCAGATAAGTCCGTAAGTATGGAATTTAAATTAAAGGATAGACTTGAAAATACAAATTTAGAAATCATTATAGGATAGGTGTTAGTTATGGACAAGAAATTGAATGACTTCATCAAGTTAGTGTGTGAGAAGTGATAATTAAAAGCATCAAGTACATAGGCACATTGAAGAACAATATCATAAGCAGGCAGAGGAAGAGAAGCAAGTCAGAGAAGCTGGATGTGAAAGAGAAAGCATAATATCAAGTTTTTTTGAACCTTTTCCTTTCCACTGTTTTACTAGATTTCCTCTTTATTGTCCCTGTGTTTTCCAAGCTCTCATCACCCACTAGTGTCATTTGCCTGTGATGAAGACAATGTTAAACCATACATTCTCTATAATCACGAAATTACCTCTTTATTCATTGCTTACAATCCTCCTTGTCAACTCCAAAGTTAAGGCATTTTCAGATATTTTATTTCTCTATTCTCGATTTTAGGCAGCTGAGCAATTACATGGAAATTTACAAAATCAAGCTCATCCATTTCTGTACAAATTTAACTTATTTAATATCAAATGTTCACTCAGCAGTACCTAATAACTCTTGTGCTAGAGTTATAAAAAACAAACAAACAAAAAAATTGCCATTGAATAGATTTTGATTCATGGTGACCCCATGTGTTTCAGTGCAGAATGACACTCTGTAACATTTTCAATGACTGTGAGCTTTCAAAAGCAGATCACCAGGGCTTTCTTCCAAGATGCTTCTGGCAGGGTTCAAACCACCAGTCTTTCAGTTAGTAGTCTAGCACTTAACCCTTTGTGTGCCACTAGGGCTTCAGTAGTGAAAAAGAGATTCATTAATATTTTATTTAGTGTTTTTACTATTTTTTTTTTATTTTTTATGCTTAGAACTTTCATCCACTTGAAAATTATTTTTGCCATTAAGGTGTGAAATACTCATATATAGGTAGATCTACCGATAGATAGATAATGAGATGGATAAATAGGTACATCTCCAACTGTCTCTACAGAATTCATTGACTAATCAATCTCTTCAAAATTGATTTGAGATGTCATCTTCAATTAAACTAAACTCCTATAATTATTTGAACCCATTCAGGGCTCTCTGATTTGTTCCACTGAACTGTAAATTTATTATTACTAAATGTTAAGTTAAATAATATTTAAATGCACTATATTAGTAAGAGTTTATCAACCCAGTGACAGTATAAAATTATGCAATATTTAGCTAGCTTGGCTATATGAGCCTTAGATTAGAGCTAGGCAAATGTTTGCACTAAAAATTTGCATTGAACAGCAAGTATCAAAAGATCTTACTCATGGCAGATTATTGTTTTCATAACGTCTAGTTCTTTATCCCAGAAAGTTCTCATGACCTTTAGTGGTCCAGTGAACACAGTGTGATCAAATCATTGAATTTTTTTTTCAAGTAACACTTATGCATAAAACTTTTTGTTCTGTTTCAGTAAGGCATTTTAGCACATGCTGGTTAAATTCTGTCTTCTTGTTACAGCCTAAATCTGTTTTCATTCAGGTTGGTTGCTTTATATCTCCAAGCTAAAAAAGAATATTTAAAATCTTGAGAGAAATGATTCACACTCTCTTTGGCAGCTAAAGCTACAATCTTTGCCTTTTGCTCACTCCTTGGAATTTGATGAACTAAAGGATTAAGACAGCCATACCACATGTTTAAACCAAATGCTTTTAGTTCTCATACTGACAACACAATTGCTTATGGCTTCCCAGAGAAAAGTCACTCTTCACTGTTGTTAAAACTTTTTCGTAGACTAAAAGTGATGGGAACCTGTCTTAAGAATATTTTTTTTTTCTTTTAAGTGATAAAGAGTTGATTTTTCCTATCAATGAAAATTTTCAGTGACAAATCTAAAGCATGCACAACTTGCTATCTTGCTTCTCTAGGTGTCTCCCTGCTGAAACCCATAGAACATCACAAAGTTTGGTAGTGTCAAGGACTACTACTCATATGTCAATTTGTTGTAGTGTGGTGGCTTGCATGTTGCTGTGATGCTGGAAGCTATGCTATCAGTATTACAAATGTCAGCAGGGTCAACCATGATAGACAGGTTTCAGCAGAGCTTCCAGACTAAGAGAGACTAGAAAGAAGGAGCTGGCAGTCTACTTCTGAAAAAAATGGCCAGAGAAAACCTTGCTGATGTGGCATGACTGAAAATGAGAAGAAGCAGCTGCAAACTTCCATTAATAATCAGAATGTGGAATGTACAAAGTATGAGTCTAGGAAAATTGGAAGTTGTCAGAAATGAAATGGAACACATAAAGATCAATACCTTATGCATTAGTGAGCTGAAATGGACTAGTATTGGCCATTTTGAATCAGAAAATTGTATGGTCTACTAAGCTGGGAATGACAAATTGAAGAGGAATGACATCGAGTTGATACTCAAAAAGAACATTTGAAGAAGTATCCCGAAGTATAACACTGTCAGTGATAGGATAATATCCACACACCTACAAGGAAGGCCGGTTACTACGACTATTATTTAAATTCACGCATCAATTGTTAATGCCAAAGATGAAGAAATTGAAGATTTTTACCAATATCTTCAGTCTGAAATCTATCAAACAAGCAGTCGAGATGCATTGGTAATCACTGATGATTGGAATGTGAAAGTTGGAAACAAAGTAGAATTGGTAGTTGGAAAATATGGGCTTGGTGATAGAAATTATGATGGACATCACATGATAGAATTTTGCAAGACAAATGACTTCTTCATTGCAAATACCTTTTTTCTACAACATAAATGGTGACTTTACACATGGATCTCACCACATGGAATCACAGGAATCAAATCGACTATGTCTATAGAAAGAGACGATGGAAAAACTCAATATCATCAGTCAGAACAAGGTCTCAGGCCAACTGCAGAACAACCCGTCAATTACTCCTATGCAAGTTCGAACTGAAGCTGAAGAAAATTAAAACAAATCCAGGACAGCCAAAATACCACCTTGAGTATATCCCACCTGTTTTAGTTATCTAGTGCTGGTGTAACAGAAATACCACAAATGGATGAATTTAACAAAGAGATATTTATTCTGTCACATCTAGAAGGTTAGAAGTCCAAATTCAGGGTGCCATCTCCTAGGGAAGGCTTTCTCTCTCTGTTAGTTCTGGGGGAAGGTCCTTGTCATCAATCTTCCCCTGGTCTAGAAGATTCTCAGCAGAGGAACCTTGGGTCCAAAGGATGCACTCCACTCCCAGCACTTCTTTCTTGGTGGTAGGCAGTCTCTCTCCTCTCTGCTTGATTCTCTTTTATATCTCAGAAGGTCTGATTCAAGACACAGTCTAATCCTGTAGATTGAGTCCTGCCTCATTAATATAACTGCCTCTGATCCTGCCTCATTAACATCATAGATGTTAGGATTTACAACACATAGATAATCATATCAGATCTCAAAATGGTGAACAATCAGACAATACTGAGAATCGTGGCTTAGCCAAGTTGACACATATTTTGGGGGGATACAATTGAATCCATGACACTACCTGAATTTACAGACCATCTCAAGAAAAGATTTGGCACATTGAACCCTAATGACTGAAGACCAGACAAGTTGTGGGATGACATAGAAGACATCATACATGAAGAAAGAAAAATGTCATGAAAAAGACAAAAAAACACCAAAATGGATGCCATAAGGGACTCTGAACACTGAGCAGCTAAAGTGAATGGAAGAAATGATGAAATAAGGAGCTGAACAGAAGATTTCAAGGGACAGCTCGAGAAGACAAAGCAAAGTATTATAATGAAATGTGAAAAGACCTGGGGTTAGAAAACCAAAGAGAAGGAAAGGCTTGGCATTTCTCAAGCTGAAAGAACTGAATTAAAAATTCAAGCCTTGAGCTGCAATATTAAAGAATTCTATGGGCAGAATATTGAAAGATGCAGGAAGCATGAAAAGAAGATGGAACAAACACACAGAGTCACTGTATCAGAATAAATTAGTCAATGTTCAGTTATTTCAAGAGGTAGTATGATCAAGAACCAATATTACTGAAGGAAGAAGTCCAAGCTGCACTGAAGGCAATGGCAAAAAACAAGGCTCCAGCAACTGATGGAATGGCAATTGAGATGTTTCAACAAATGGATGCAGTGCTGGAAGTGCCCATTCATCTATGCCAAGAAATTTGGAAGACAGCTACCTGGCCAACTGACTGGAAGAGATCCATATTTGTACTCATTCTAAAGAAAGGTGATTTAACCAAATGCAGAAACTATTGAACAATATCATTAATATCACACACAAGTAAAATTTTCCTGAAGATCATTCAAAAGCTGTTGTAGCAGTGCATTAGCAGGGAACTGCCAGAAATTCAAGCCATACTCTGAAGAGGACATAGAACGATGGATATCGTTGCTGATGTCAAACAGATCTTGACTGAAAGCAGAGAACACCAGAAAGAGGTTTACCTGTGTTTTATTGACTATGCAAAGGCATTTGACTGTGTGGATCATGACAAATTATGGATAACCTTGTGAAGAATGAGAATTTCAGAACACTTACTTGTGCTTATGGGGAATCTGTGCAAAGACCAAAAGGCAGTCGTTTGAATGGAACAAGGCATGGTGTGTGGTGTAAATTCAGGAAAGGTGCACATCAGGGTTGTAGCCTTTCACTATAATTAGTCAATCTGTATGCTGATCAAATAATCAGAGAAGCTGGACCATATGAAAAGAACATGACATCAGTACTTTTGGAAGATTAATTAACAGCCTATGATATGTAGATGACATAACCTTGCTTGCTGAAATTGAAGAGGACCTGAAGCACTTACTAGTGAAGATCAAAGACCGCAGCCTTTAGTGTGGATTACACTTCTACATAAAGAAAACAAAAATCTGTACAACTGGGACAGTAAGCAACATCATGATAAATGGAGAAGATACTGAAGTTGTCAAGGATTTCATTTTACTTGGATTCCCAATCAATGCCCATGGAAGTAGCAGTTAAGAAATCAAAGGATGTATTGCAATTGACAAATCTGCTGCAGAAGACTTTAAAGCATTAAAAAGCAAAGATGTCAGTTTGAGGACTAAAGTGAGACTGACCCAAGCCATGATATTTTTAATCGCTTCATATGCATGTGAAAGCTGGGCAATGAATGCGGAAGGCTAAAGAAGAACCAATGCCTTTGAATTATGATGTTGGCAAAAAAATATTGAATATACCATGGACAGACAGAAGAACGGAAAAATCTGTCTTGGAAGAAATACAGCCAGAGTGCTCCTTAGAAGAGAGGATGCTGAGACTTCATTTCATGTACTTTGAACATGTTATCAGATGGGATTAGTCCCTGGAGAGGAACTTCAAGACTGGTATAGTGAAGGGTCTGGGAAAGATAGGAAGACCCTCAATAAGATGGTTTGACACTATGGCTGCAGGGATGGGCTCACGTATAGCAAATGATTGTGAGGATGGCCCAGGATAGGGCAGTGTTTCCTTTTGTTGTACATAGGGTCACTATGAATGGGAAACGACTTGAGGGAACCTAGCAACAGCAACAGTTTCAATGAAAGTTAAATGTGAGTCAAGGAGACACCATGAATTACATCCTCAGATCTAAAATGACTCTTTCTAAAGGAAATATGAAATATAGTTTTGTTATCATTATATGCATATAGCTTTGTTATAATTATATGCAAATTACTAAACACAGACTCTATAAAATAATATTGGGACAAGCTCATAGAAATTAGAAATAACAATGAGGATAAGATTTAGTAGATGGATCCTGTAACCCACAAAATTTAGGTATATTATCTTATTTAATTTACCACTTGTCTGTGATTTTATTGTACTATGGTGGTTTGTGTGTTGCTATGATCTTGGAACTATTGCTTGTGTGTTGCTATTTCAATACCATCATGTCATTCATGGTGGAAAAGTTTTAGCAGGGCTTCCAGGTTAAGACAGACTAGGAAGAAATGCCTGGTTATTTACTTCAAAATGTTAGCCAATAGAAACCCTGTGGATCACAATAGAATATTGTCTGATATAGCACTGAAAGATATTGTTGTTAGGTGCTGTCAAGTTGGTTCCGACTCATAGCCACCCTATGTCCGACATAATGAAACTCTGCCTAGTCCTGCACCAATCTTACAATTGTTTTTATGCCTGAGCCCATTGTAGCCACCATGAATCCATCTTGTTGAGGGTCTTCCTCTTTTTTGCTGACCCTCTACCATACCAAGCATGATGTCCTTCTCCAGGGCCTGGTCCCTCCTGATAACATGTTCAAGGTACGTGAGATGAAGTCTCACCATCTTCGCTTCTAATGAGCATTCTGGCTGTACTTCTTCCAAGATATATTTGTTCCTTCTTCTGGCAGTCCATGGTATATTCAATATTCTATGCCAACACCATAATTCAAAAACATCAATTCTTCTTTGCTCTTCCTTATTCATTGTCCAGCTTTCACATGCATAGGAGACGATTGGAAGCACCATGGCTTGGGTCAGGAGTACTTTAGTCCTTAAAATATTGTCTGATATAACACTGAAAGATGAACCCCCACTCCACCACATTTTGGAGGGCTCTCAAAGTACTCTCTAGCCAACACAATAATTTTCAGCATACCAATGATCATGAACATGGTACAGGACCATTTCGTTCTGTTTTGCATGGGGCCACTATAAGTTGAAGCCAACTCAATGGCAACTAACAACAACAGCAACAAAAATCTTTTGGAATAATCATAACATTCCTATAAAGTAAGCATTATCATGCTATAAGTATGAAAAGAGATTCCCAGCAAATTTACATCTGTTTCCTACAGTTGCTACATGGACTAAGAGATAAATCAGGGACAGTAAACATAGCTTTGCTGAACTCTGAACTGCTGCTTTGTCAAAACAGTGTTGTAAGTTTTAGTCTCTGAAATTAGGTGTTGGAATCCTTGTAATGTAACTTTAAGGGTGATTGAGCCTGGGCAAGGTGCATAGACAATTTGGGCTAATAGAACCTATTTCATAGGGCTTTTATGAGACATTATATAGAGGAATACATAACATGTTTGAGGGCATAAATAGACAACAAAATTTATGTTTTTACTATTATTTTAACATGTGCGTGGAATATGTTCTTTTACAGAGGACAGAATTCTTGTCCTTAAGGATATTACAGTTAAGTATCTTGTTATAGATTGAATCATGTCCCCCAAAATTTGTCTGGTAAATCTTAACCTCTATACTTGTGGTTATAATCTCATTTGGGAATGAGTTTTTTGTTATGTTAATAAGACAGTATTAGGGTAGTGTGTTTCTTAAGAGATATAAAAGAGATTAAACAAGCAAGTGAGCAAGCAGAGATGGGTGAAGAGAGACACCAAGCCACATGAAGATAGCCCAGGAGCAGAAGTTCAGAAGATACAAGGACATTCTTCCAGAAGCGACATAGAGAGAATGCCTTCCTCTAAAGCTGACATCCTGAATTCGGACTTCTAGCCTCCTGAACTGTGAGAAAATAAATTTCTGCATGTTAAAGCCACCCACTTGTGGAATTTCTGTTCTATCAGCACTAGATAACTAAGACAGATCTGAACAAATCATTTAATAACCGCAATACAAGGCAGGGTATTATGCAACTATAAACTAAGATTAATATTAAAAATAGGATAATAAAATATTCCACAGAGGCTAAGAAAAAAATAAGAAGATCATTTCCAGTCTTATAAAGAGTCAGAAAACTCTTTAAGAAAGAAATAAGTTTGGAGATGAGCATCCTAAGATTGAGGGGAAAAAAAGAAAAATCAGCAGGTGATGAGGTTGTGATGGAGGAACAATCCAGGATTAGGATAGAAATATCACTGTACAGAAACAATTGATTGAAAAATGTTAGGGAAATATATTTACAGTGGACTGTGTGGTACTTGCTCTGGAATTTGTAAAGGGATTAGTGACAGACAAGTTTGGAAATATTACTTGAAACATATCAGAGAAGACTATATGGCAGCCTGTGTCATGGCAGACTAGTGCTGCTACCATTAGGATGATATGCTAGAGGAAGAATTCCTTGCAAAGGAGAATCCCTTGCAATGCTGATTGCTTTGAAAACTATATTTCATGGTTTTAATGTTCATCTCTTGCCAAATATGTGACAATGGCTATTATTGACATGCTAAACAGTGCCCCTTAATTTAACAATATGTCCTAGACATATGCCACTTATTATAGGTTGCATTAAAACAAATCATTTTCTTTATGTATCTGTAGTCGTTCTTGACAAGCATTTTGTAAAAGACAATTTTTACCAGTTTATTCAAATTTGTGGTGAAATTCTGTGGTCCAGAAAAACCTGAGCTACGGAACACTTTTTAAAAATCACAATTTAATCACCCCCAAGAATCCAGTGGTAATTTAGTCAAGGCGAACTCTGGCTAGAAGTGGACACATGACCTTGCATATGCCATGCAGGCTCTGGAGGTTCCTTTCAATATTTCTAAAGAAATGTTTGGACGAACTGTCATTCGTGGTTATTTGTGGCTAAATCATTATATGATGGCAGTTAAATTAAATAAACATCTGACAGAAGCAAGACAATCAGAAATTAGGTTATACAACTCAGGGAAATTGAGGGAGGAGAAATAAACAGGGCTGTAAAACTGATTTTTACAAATTAGTTAAAAATAGACTTTTTAACTTTATGTGTATCAGGATAGAGTCTCAATTTTCCTGCACAAAGTAGTAAATTCAATGTTCAATAATTTCCTCGCAGGTTTAAAGCAATAATTAAACCCATAAATACTTCCACTATTTACTTCTTTTTTTAATTTGCCACTTTTGTAAATTTTATACTGCCATTTTGTTCTCTGATACAACATATTTTTAAAGCAGTGCTCCTCAATTTTTAACATACATTTTGATTTACTAGGTTGGGATGTGGACCTGAGATTTTGCATTTCTACCTAGCTTTTAGGTAATACTTATGCTGCTGTCTGGGGACCACATTTCATATAGTAAGGTGGTGAATGATTTCTCAAGATTTTCTTCTTTAAATTTTATTTTTTGTTGACTTTGTCACTCTCTTAGTGGCTGCTGCTATTCAGATTTCCTGCAACTCCTAATTTAGATCAGGCTCACCCAGTTGTGTGGGTCAAAATGCTTGGAATCATCTTCTCTCTTAGATCCCACATCCAACCCTACTGAAACCACATTCAAACATATTTAGAATATGACAGTTTCCATCTTCCAGCAGTACTTGGTCAAATCCCATCGACTTCTTCCTGGGTTATCATAATAGCTTTCTAACTACAACCATGTGCGTACCCTTGCCTCCTAAAGTCTATCCTCAGTATAGGGTTCCTGGATGGATGATACTTCTAAAACCTAGGTAGGATCATGTTATGCCTTTGCTCAAAACCATCCAGATAATCCCAACCAAGTTCACTCATAATAAAGGTTGTTTACAATGTCACAATGGCTTCACTAGGGTGGTGTGGGGGATGTGGACCACACTGAGTGACATAATCTGAAGGGGTGACAGCAAAATTACTGTCTATAATATTTTTGTGCAGTGTTTCAGCAGAAATTGATTATTTTTTATAAAGATATCCCTGTAGTTAGGTCTAACAACAAAAAAACATTTTTTTGTAACCCCAGCTTACATTTATCAATATACCTACAAAGCTAAAACTCTATGCTAATTTACCTTTTGAATCTTTGAATGCACTCCAGTCAGAGCTGTCATTACTATCCAATTACAGCGGCACTTCAAATCACATGGTTTGCCCTATATGCACTACAAGCACTCCACATTGTTTTCATTGCTGCCAGTATCTTTAGAGTCACTGATTTTGCCAAATTTTCTGGTGTCTTAGCTACAATATTGTAGTAATTAGTACGTCAATAATGTTTTTGAGAATGAGGTAGTAATTAAAGGAAAAGAAGCAGTGATATATGGGAATTATGACTTACCAGTAACGTTACTACAAAAAACATTACTAAGGATTCTGAATGGTCTGGTACCGGAGGTTCATGGGGGTTATGACGCCATAAGTTACTGCACTGGGTGACACCAACCCTAGTGCTGCAACTGCACTGTCCTACAAAGTCATATGTAGTCTTGTTTCCCATTGTTGTTAGGTGCCATCAAGTTGATTCCGACTCATAGCAACCCTATGTACAACAGAACAAAACACTGATGGGTCCTGCACCATCCTCACAATGGTTGCTAAGATTCATCCCGTCTTTGCAGCCACTGTGTTAATTCATCTCATTGAGGGTCTTCCTCATTTTCGTTGACCCTCTCTTTTACCAAGCATGATGACCTTCTCCAGGGACTGGTCCCTCCTGATAACATGTCCAAAGTATGTGAGACGAAGTCTCACCATCCTTTCTTCTAATGAGCATTTTGGCTGAACTTCTTCTAAGACAAATATGTTTGTTCTTAGAAGAAGTTATCTTCTACTATGTCCTTCCTTTCTCTAGGCACGCTGACCTCCTTGGTGTTCCTTGAACACGCCAGGCATGCTCCTCTTCCTATTTTTATAGTTCTGTTAAAGGGCTCTGCTGCTAATGGAAAGATTTTTGGTTCAAAACCACCAGCCATTCCACTGCAGAAAAATGTGGCAGTCGGCTTTCATTAAGATTTACAGCCTTGGATACCCTATGGAGCAGTTCTACTCTCTACTGCTGAGTAGTTATAAGTCGGAATTGACTTGATGGCTGTGGGTTTCGTTTTGATTTTTCTTCACTTTTCTTGAATCCTTGCTAAGATATCACTTTTCAATATGCCTATCATAACTGCCTAATTTAAAATTGTAAATCATCTTCTTGGCCATTCCTGATTCTCCATACTTTTCTATTTTTTTGTTTCTTTGTTATTGTTTTCTTGTTTTGTTTCATTTTGTTGTTTTGTTTTTCTATATTACTTTACAACTCTTATCATACTACATAAACTACCGCTTTAGTATGTTCATTGATTTCTTTCTTTATTTTCTTTTTTTCTTTTTTACTATGTCTAGATTTTGTCTGTGCTTTCTTTATTTTGTTCTATTGGTTTATTCCAAAAAATTGTATAGTACCTAGCACATATTGGGTACTCATTGAATATTTGTTGATGAAGCAATCAGTATACAAATTGGGGTCCTAGGCTAAATAAGTTTCATTGGCACTATCAAGGTAGATGTTGGTAAGTTGTGAAAGAAATGAGAAGTGAAGGAATTGAGACAGTGTTTGATTTGAAGAATCTTTCTTGGAAGAAAAACAATATGAGGGAATCAGCATAAAGCATTTATTTTTCTTTTCTGTTTAAGAAAGTGAAGTATATGAGCATAATTATAGTTTAAGAAAAATAACCATTAAATATAAAGATGATAATTGATGAAGCCATGACACAGAAAATTTGTGAGAAGGCCAAGAGATCAGATAAATAACTTGCTCTCAAAAGGAGAAAAATCACATTATTTTAAAAGTGAAATGGGTAGAAATAAATATATATTTAAGACTAAAGGTCAAGATTTGGAAGAAATTCGCTCTGGTTTATCTCAATGTTAGTAATTAATATCAGTGTTAAAATAGCTTACGAGAAAGGAAATGAAAGAGAAAGGTAACTCTGAAAATGTCACAGAATTGCTGATTAGCATAGAGAGAAAAGCTTAGAAGTGGATTGTTAAGATATCAGTTCTATACATTTACCTGATGATCATTAGCAAGGTGAGGCTATCTGCATTGCTGGAATGATGCTAAGTTGGGACTTTGCTAAACAAGTGCAACAGAAGAGCAGGATTGATTCAAGAGATCAAGTTCAGATTTATGTGAAGTGGGAGGGGGAATGGTTAAAAGGTAAAGCTTATGAACTATCTCCAGTATAGGTGTCAAAAGATGAAAGACTAAGGAATTACACTCAGAACATGGGACATTAAAGTTTGAAATAACTAGAGTTGACAAGTAAAAGGTGATAAGATTTTTCAGGTTATGGTCATACATTGTTATTGTTAGGTGACATCCAGTTGATTTTCAACTCATAGTGACCTCGTTTGACAGAGTAGAACTACACCATAATGTTTCCTAATGTATAATCTTTACAGCAAAGAAGTTCTTGTGGTGCAATTGTTAAGCACCAAAAGGTCAGCAGTTCGAACCCACCAGCCAGTCTGCAGGAGAAAGAGTTGGCAGTCTGCTTTCTAAAGATTTACAGCCTTGAAAACCCTATGGGGCAGTTCTGCACTGTCCCATAGGGTCCCTATGAGTCAGAATTAACTCAATTTCAATGGATAACCTTTATAGCTGCAAATTGCCAGTCCTTTCTCACAGGAAGCCACTGAGGGGATTGAAACCACGAACCCTTCATTAACATCCAAGTGCTTAACCATTGTGCAACAAGGGATCCTTTGGTCATGCGAGTGAGGGGCTAAAGTGAGTCAGAGGTGAAAAGTATTAGAGTCAAAGAAAATGATATGATGTGTCTATGGAGCGTCTATGACCTTCCATCCAAACTCTCTGATGGGCTAAATTACTGGGCTTAGGGCTGTGGGGCTATGGTCTCAGGGAACCTCTAGCTCAATTGGCATAACATAGTTTAGAAAGAACATTTTATGCATTATACTTTGGTTAGTAGTGTCTCGGGTCTTAAAAGCTTGTGAACAGCCATCTAAGATACTCCGCTGATGTCACCCAGTCTGGAGCAAGGAACAACGAAGAAAATGAAAGACACAAAGGAAAGATTAGTCTAAAAGACTAATGGACAACAATTACCACAACCTCCACCAGACTTGAGTCCAGCACAACTAGAAGCTGGACTACCACCACTGACTGCTCTGACAGGGGTCACAGTAGAGGGCCTCAGATAGAGCTAGAGAAAACTGTAGAACAAAATTCTAACTCAACAACAACAACAAAAAAAAAAGTCCAGACTTAAACGGGCCTGACAGAGACTGGAGAAACCCAGAGAGTATGACCCACGGACGCACTTATAGCTCAGTATTGAAGTCACTCCTGAGGCTCACCGTACAGCCAAAGATTAGACAGACCCATAAAACAAAATGAGACTAAATGGGCACACCAGCCCAGGTGCAAGGACGAGAAGGCAGGAGGGGACAGAAAAGCTTGTAATAGGGAACCCAGGGTCGAGAAGGAGAGAGTGTTGACGTGTCATGGAGTTGGCAACCAAAGTTACAAAACAACATGTGTATTAATTGTTTAATGAGAAACTAGTTTGCTCTGTAAACCTTCATCTAAAGTACAATAAAAAAATTTTTTAAAAAAGAATTATCACAGCAAAAAAAAAAAAAAAATGATATGATGGTAGTATTCATGATCGTTTACAAGAAGTCACCCATAGCAGGGTGAGCATACATTCTGATTTGCCTAAGAAAGTTCTACGCTATGACTGTTGTTCCAGGGTAAATATAAATAAAGCCTACTTTATGCTCAGGTGTATCCTTGTTTGAATTAGGACCTGTTTGGCAAGCCCTTCTATAGGATGTATCATTAAAAAACAACAACAACAACAATGTTGTGAGGTAAGCACCAAATTCCTTAACTATTTTTGAAACACTCTTAGTCAATATGTAACCATGGTAAAGAGGGTTAGGTAGATAATTAAACAGTGCAAGGGATAGGAAATTACAAACTTTGGATCAGACTAATTCTTCTTTGGATTAATCTTCCTAGTAATGCAGTGAAAACTATTTTCTTGTATTTGATATGGATCCCTCATAGATTTATCCCTCGGGCTTATTAAAAGCAAATCAAATCCTTCTCAAACCATCCAGGACTCCAAATATTAGAAAACAGGTATGGTGACCACTATGAATCTATTTCTTTAAGCTAAACATCCTCAATTTCTTCCAGTATTTCTCAGTTAAATCATTTTAACTCTTCACTGCCTTGATCATTTTTAAAGGATAGTGATAAAAAATGCTTTGTCTTATCTGACAAATGAAGGTTAGAATAAGATTGCAATAGTCTTCACTGACTACTAGATTCCTATTTGTGAATCCAAATGTGATTACTTTTTGGTGTTATTTGTTTTTGATTTGTTTTGTTTTGGGAAGTCATAATACTAGTTTTAACTCTCGTTAACGTATTAACTAACGTATCTTGAATTTTAAGAATGGATGGTTGTTAAGGGCAATTTCATTCAGTGTATACTTGTGAACTGTTTTTTGGCTTCAGTGAAACATTTCATGTATTTATTTAATTTTCTGTATTTTAGATTTGATTTTGTGTATCGAGTATTATAAATTCTTAATTGTCATCCCATGAACTTGGGTCTTCTGCAACATATGTGTACTTTGTATGTAATACCTCTTTCCAAGTTACTCACAGAAATTTCAGCTTATTGTTGTTGTTAGTTGCTGCTGAGTTCATTCCAACTCATTGCAAACCCTTGTGTGCAGAACAAAACTGCTCCATAGGGTTTCCAAGGCTATGAGATTTTAAAAGCAAATTGCCAGCCTTGTCTTCCAAGGCACCTCTGGGTAGGTTCAAACTGCCAACCTTTCAGCTAGCATTTAAGTGCTTAACCATCTGCACTACCCAGGTACTAAAATTTGAAGTAGGACATTAAAAAAAAAAAAAAAATCTACATCTAGGTTGACATCCATGCATCTATGGTTTTCTCCCCTACTAGAATAAAAACTCCATAAAATAGGAACATTATCTTTATTGTTTTTCAAAGTATTCCCAGTATCAAGAAAAGTTTCTAGGACAAAGTAGATGTTCTGTGAATATATATGAGAGAATACAGTATTTTTACATAAGCAGAATGTGTGAAACCATTTAATGTTTGAGATAATTACAAAACCTAGTACAAAACAATGATTTTTTATTCTATTTCTTTAAAACAAAATGAAAACCAAGTTGCGTTTTCCTCTAATATTTAATGGAAGAGGAATTAAGTAACCCTAGCATAAATAACAAAATCTGTTTCTTATTATTTGAGATGGATTTATAACTAACTGGGATATTTTGGTTTTATGAGAAAAGCACAAAGATGAGAATTATGAAAAAGCTTTGGCTATTAAAATCAACAAGGATTAGAGATAGCAATATTCTAAGGAGCTTAGGTAAATCAGGGTTTTGAAATTTCTCCACTTGGAAGACCTCTAAGAAGTCCTTAATGTATTTCATCTCTGATCAGGAATTAAGTAGATTTGCTACCCATAGATTCACCATATGCTTTTTTTCATGGACCAAATTGCTGAACTCAATAATTACATTAATGGAATCTAATGTCCTTTAGGGAGTAGTTAAATTTAGCTTAAATATGTACATTTTCTTACTTAAGTGTTCTTTCTTAAAAGTTTAGCTTTGTCAAACCTATTTACTCTAATTACATTTTTATTTTTTCTTTTTGTATCTCTAGTGCATGAAATTAGGTAAATCATATTTATTCCATGGCATGAATAATTACTGACCCACAGAAGCATGGGAAGCAAGAATTCTTGCTATTCTCATTGTCTATAAATTTTTCCTATTCGATAATGACTTTCATATCTACAACCAAGTATCAAGATTTATTTTTAAGTCTCTTTCTCTCTTTGTTAGAAATAAGTGAAGTCCTCTCACTTCGATAACCATAAAAATATTCACTACAAATCTGGCAAATTGATCAGACCATCAATTACTCACATGCAAGTTCAAGTTGAAACTGAAGAAAATTAGAACAAGTCCATGGGAGCCAAAGTACAACCTTGAGTATATCCCCTCTGAATTTAGAGACCATCTCAAGAATAGATATGACTCATTAAACACTAATGACCAAAGACTACACAAGTTGTGGAATGACATCAAGGACTTCATACATGAAGAAAGCAAGAGGTCATTAAAAAGACAGGAGAGAAAGAAAAGATCAAAATGGATGTCAGAAGAGATTCTGAAACTTGCTCCTGAATGTTGAGTAGCTAAAGCAAAAGGAAAAAATGATGAAATAAAAGAGCTGAACAGATGATTTCAAAAGGCAGTTCCAGAAGACAAAGTATTATGATGGCATGCGCAAAGACCTGGAGATAGAAAATCAAAAGGGAAGAACAAGCTCTGCATTTCTCAAACTGAAAGAACTGAAGAAAAAATTCAAGCCTCCAGTTGTAATACTGAAAGAGTCTAAGGGGAAAATATTAAACGATGCAGGAAGCATCAAAAGAAGATGGAAGGACTACACAGTCACTATACCAAAAAGAATTTGTCGACGTTCAACCATTTCAGGAGGTAGCATATGATCAGGAATGGATAGTACTGAAGGAAGAAGTCCAAGCTGCACTGAAGGCATTGGTGAAAAACAAGGCTCCAGGAATTGACGGAATACCAACTGAGATGTTTCAACAAATGGATGCAGCACTGGAAGTGCTCACTCGTCCATGCCAAGAAATTTGGAAGACAGCTACCTGGCAAACCAACTGGAAGAGATCCATATTTATGCATATTCCTAAGAAAGGTGATGCAACCTAATGCGGAAATTATCAAACAATATCATTAATATCACATGCAAGTAAAATTTTGCTAAAGATCATTCAAAAGTGGCTGCAGTAGTACAACAGGGAACTGCCAGAAATTCAGGTGAGATTCAGAAGAGGACATGGAACCGAGGATACCATGGCTGACGTCAGATGGATCCTGGCTGAAAGCAGAGAATACCAGAAAGATGTTTACCTGTGTTTTATTGAGTATGCAAAGGCATTAGACTCTGTGGACCATATCAAATTATGAATAAAATTGTGAAGAATGGGAACTCTAGAACACTTAACTGTGCTCATTAGGAATCTGTAGATGGATCGAGAGACAGTTGTCCGAACAGAACAACGGGATAACGCATGGTTTAAAGTCAGGAAACGTGTGCGTCAGTGTTGTATTCTTTCACCATATCTATTCAATCTGTATGCTGAGCAAATAATCTGAGAAGCAAATAATCTGAAGAAGAACGCAGCATCAGGATTGGAGGAAGCCTCATTAACAACCTGTGATATGCAGATGACACAACCTTGCTTGCGGAAAGTGAAGAGGACTTGCAGCACTTACTGATGAAGATCAAAGACCACAGCCTTCAGTATGACTCATACCTCAACATAAAGAAAAGAAAAATCCTCACAACTGAACCAATAAGCAACATCATGATAAACGGAGAAAAGATTGAAGTTGTCAAGGATTTCATATTACTTGGATCCACAATCAATACCCATGCGAGCAGCAGTCAAGAAATCAAAAGACGAGAGTTCCAGAAAAATGGCGCTCTAGGCAGAAGCACCACACTGTCCCTCCACAGCAAAGATTCGAAAAACTAAGCCCAACAGAGAATACAACAATCCTGAAACCCTAAAACATCAAATGAAGAGATAAAGAACTCAGCCAAGCACCAAATAGAGTGAGAACACTGACAGAAAATGGAGAGCGAGGAGAGATTCATGCAGAGGTCCCCTACCAGCTAACACAGTGCAGATCTGCCATCTTGGACTCCTATCGGAGACCAGCAAACTGGGGTATGAGAAAGCAGCCTCATGGAGCATCCAGCGGGAGACAAAACAACTGGTAATTTACAGTGTACACTTTCCCACCACACCTCTTCGCCCCAGCTCAGCCTCCTCTGCTTCCTGAGGCCACGGTCTCTTGACCGGGAAGTGCTGGCTGCTTGGATTCCAC
>NW_004444060.1:3330823-3332126 GCF_000243295.1 Trichechus manatus latirostris | reverse complement strand
TCTGTTTTTCTCCATTTCATAGTTTCTGATCTCTCCATTCCAACGGCAAGCTCCCGTAGCATTCTTTTTTGTTTGTTTGTATGTCTTTGGCTCCTGTTCCTCTCTCCTCTCTCCCATATCCATCTTAGCTCCAAACATAACAATCTCCCCGCTGCATCCTGCCTACCTGCACCGTGCACTTGACATCACACCACCAAGCATCACAGGCACATCCTACTGGAATCTGCTCTGCACTGCTTACTGAACTGCCCTGGTGGCTGTAGCATGTGCCACAAACAACCCATAGCAGTAACACCTCTTCAGCTAGACCTGCCCTGCTGTACCATATCTGAGTAACTGACCCTGCCAGTTGGAGAAGGAGGTGAAAAGTATTGAGTACACAGACAAGCAAACAACAAAGAACACACAGTCTGCCTGCTCAGATATAGTCAAATTCTTTTTTTAACAAAGGGGCAAAACAAACAAATCTACAATCAATAAACCAGAAAAATAACTACTGAATGCACCGAAAACAGCAGACAATAACAAAACATTCACAAAAACAGGACAGGAAGGTCCAGTGGGAGTCCAAAATAAGACACCAGATGACTCTCCTCTGCAAGAAAATGCACTAGAACTACCTGAGAGGGAATTCAAATCTCTAATACTCGGAATTCTCCAAGAACTGAGGCAAAAAGCTGAGAGACGTGAGGAAAAAATAAACATATTCATGGAAAATAAAGACCAAAAATTGGAAGAATTCAGGAAGATGATGCAGGAAAAAATTTCCCAAATAAATTCACTACTAGAAATTATACAAAAACAACAATTAGAAATCCAAAAGATAAACAACAAGATTTCAGAAATGGGTGAAGTCAAAGAAGGGTTGAGAAGCAGATTTGAACTGGTGGAAGACAGGATCAGTGGAATTGAAGACAAACACTTGTATACAACTCTGTTTCAGGAAAACTCAGAAAAAAGAACAAAGAAAAATGAAGAGACCCCAAGAGTTATGTGGAACACAATTAAAAGCAAAAATTTACGAGTGATTGGCATTCCAGAACGGGGAGAAAACTGAAAACACGGAGAGGATCATTGAGGAACTGCTGACAGAAAACTTCCCCAATATCATGAAAGGTGAAAAGCTGGCCATCCAAGAAGATCAACGAGCCCCATATAGAAGAGACCCCAAAAGAAAATCACCAAGACATATCATATTCACACTCGACAAAAACAAAGACAAACAAAGAATCCTGAGAGCAGCTCGTGAAAAACAAGAAGTCACATACAGAGGAGAAACAATAAGACTAAGCTCAGATTATTC
>NW_004444060.1:3327742-3329499 GCF_000243295.1 Trichechus manatus latirostris | reverse complement strand
TTTTCAATTGCTTCATATGCATGTGAAAGCTGGACAATGTATAAGGAAGACTGAAGAATAATTGACGCCTTTGAATTGTGATTTTGGAGAAGAATATTGACTGTATCATGGAATGCCTAAAGAACAAACAAATCTGTCTTGGAAGAAGTACAACCAGAATGCTTCTTGGAGGCAAGGACAGCAAGACTGCGTCTCACATACTTTGGACATGTTGTCAGGAGGGATTAGTTCCTGGAGAAGGTCATCATGCTTGGTAAAATAGAGGGTCAGTGAAAAAGAGGAAGACCCTCAATGAGATGGACGGGCATAGTGGCTACAACAATGGGCTCAAGCATAGAAAAAATTGTGAGGATGATGCAGGACCAGGCAGTATTTCGTGCTGTTGTGCATAGGGTTGCTACGAGTTGGAACCAACTCGATGGCACCTAACAGCAAGAACAACATAAATCTGGCATCTTTGCTCCCTTATATAGTCTTCCCTAAAATTAATCTGTTTCTTGTAGGCAGCTTGTTGTATATATATTCAGTGGTTTAGAAACCTCAGACAGAATCGTGAAAGGAAGACTTCAGATTAAGATTCTGCTGTATTAACAATTGAGTCTTCCTGATGCGTTGTAGCTTTTTATCGTTATGAAAGTTTCTATTTTTCACTGGCCATTCTTTTTGAGAATATAGTTTACCTAACATTAATATAACCACTCTAGACTTCTTATGCTTACATGTTGCCTGGTAAATACTCTTTTACCCATCACTTTTGCTGTATTTTTTATAATTGAAGCTCATTATTTTTTGACAATATGTAGTTGAGGTTTGCCTTTAATCTATCCTTACAATCTATGGCTTTTAATGGGAGAGTTTAGTCTATTAATATTTTATAAAAGTGTTGATATGTCTGTCATTCTATTATTTGTTTCATATTTGTTCTATTTTTGTTCCTTTGTTCTTCCTTTCTGCTTTCTTTTGCGTAATTTGAAGTATTTTTTAAAATAATAATGTACCTATATTTTTTTAAGCTACAACTCATTACATTAATTTTTAGAAATTGTGACCAACATTACTGTATCCAGAATTAACTGTACACAGTATATTGGGCATTAAAATTGTAACACTTTTCATAAACTATAAAAACTTAGCAATATTATAGGTCTTTAACTCTCCGCCTCAACCTTTGAGCTATGGTTGTTAGCTATATTCTATCCACATATGAAATATGATCAATTTTGATGACCTTTATTCCTTTGTGAAAATATTAGTTTCCATCTGCTATCATTTCACTTTAGCATAAGAACTTCCTTTAGAATTTCTTATAAAGCAGGCATACTAGCAACAAATTATATTAGTTTTCTTTTCTATACATGTCTTTATTTCAACTTTACTCTTGAGAAAATGTTTTTATAGTGTTTGTGAGTGTATATGTGTGTGTGTGTTCAACTCTTCAATTATTCCTTTTGTTTTCCCCCACTGTTTACTGGCCTACATTGTTATTGATGGTGGGTTGGAAGTTATTAGAAACGTAGTTTCCCAGTATATGATGTTTGGTTTTACACTGCTGCTTTCAAGACTTTCTCATCTTTGTTTTTCAGCTGTTTGACTGTATTATGGTTTCCATTGTGTTTATTTTATTTGTGTTTAATTCGTTTCTTGAATGTTTAAATGTATGTCTTTCATCAATGGGAAATTTTAGATCATTATTTTGTCTATTGCTGCCTCATTTATTCTCTTTCCTCTTTATGAGATTTTACATGCAGGCATTTTAG
>NW_004444060.1:3319225-3327492 GCF_000243295.1 Trichechus manatus latirostris | reverse complement strand
TCAGTACAGGTTTTATTCAGCTAAAATGAAGATATCAGTAGGGCTTGTTTTCTTTCTGGAGGCTCTAGGGGATAATCAGTTTGCTAGCCTTTCTCAGCTTCTAGAGGCTGCCTTCATAACTTGTCTCATGATCTTCTTCTTCCATCTTCAAAACCAACAATGGTGGTCTGTAGTTACTGTATCCATCTGACTTCTTCCATAGTGACTTCTTTCTCTCTCTCCTGCCTCCTTCTTTCATTTTAAAGGAATCTTGTGATTAGGTAACTATAAAGGGATAATCCAGGATGATCTCCCCAGCTCAAAATCTGTATCCTTATTTTATCTGAAATGTTCCTTTTGATATGTAAAATAACATATTCAGCAGTTTCAGGGATTAGGATGTGAAAACATTTTTGAGGGAGTGGGGAGTAGGGTGGTGTACTATTCTGCTTATAGCACCCATCCAGTGAAATTTTATTTCAGAAACTTAATATTTTGTTCTGAAATTTCTATTTGGATCTTTATTTTCATTCTTATTTTTCTGCTGTAATTTCCTATCTTTTCATTCTATATGAACGTGTTTTTCTTTTTGTCACCAATCCTAATTAAAATAACTGTTTCAAATTTCTTATCTGCTAATTCTAATATCTGTGGTTAATCTCAGTATATTTCTTTACCTCTTGAGATTGGGTTGCATTTTCCTATTTCTTAATATGCTGAGTAATTTCAGATTATATCCTGCACATTTTGAATGTTTTGTTGTGTAGACTTTGGATTCTGTTAGATTCCTCCAATTATGCAAGAATGTATTCCAGTATTCAACAGATAATTAACATGTACATTTAAACTGTAATCAATGTCTCTTGACCTTAAGCTCAAAACTCACTACAGTGATTTTAGCCTTTGTTTTGCTGCTTACAGTCTGCTCCATGCATGTGGTTCATGGGTCACACAGAGATTTAAACGTATGTTATTCACATAACTTAGTTTCTCCTTTCTTGATTTCTCTTTTTTTAAGATTCCTCCTTCACTTTACAACATATTTAGCTGTTCCAAATTGTAATCTTTTGTTCTTCATGGAAAAGGTACTGCAAGTTTTCTTTTGGATATTTATTTTTGTCTCAGGCTTGAAGACCTCTCTATAGGCATCCAATCCAGGGTTATTTCCTTCTTCCAAGTGCTAACTATCCCTGAAAATCTTCATTTTTTGACCACTCTTTTTTGGTTGGTTGTTTGTACAGACTTTATAGTTTTTAAATGCAGGGTGGTTACTAAAATAGAAACTTACACGTTTAAAACAAGAATGTCTGTGTTGTTGTTGTTGGGTGTCGTCAAGTTGGTTCTGACTCAGTGACCCTATGTACAACAGAAGAAATCACTGCCCAGTCCTGTGCCATCCTCACAATTGTTGCTATGTTTAAGCCCATTGTTTTAGCCACTCTGTCAGTCTATCTCTTCTAGAGTCTTTCTCTTTTTTGCTGACCCTCTCCTTTACCAAGCATGATGTCCTTCTCCAGGGACTGGTCCCTTCTGATAACATGTCCAAAGTACATGAGAGGAATTCTCCCCATCCGTGCTTCCAAGGAGCACTCCAGTTGCACTTCTTTCAAGACAGATCTATTTGCTTCTCTGGCAGTCCATCGCATACCAAAGAATGTCCAAGGAATGCTGAAACTCTTTCTAAATAACATGTTCAAAGTGTGCTTTTTTTTTTTCTTATTTCCAAGTTCACTTTCTTATTGATATTTAAAAGAAGACGAACAGGGCACATCTCTTTCTGCTCAAAGCCTAGTTGAAAATAGACTTTTATTTTTAAAATATCCTAAGAAATTTTAAGACATGATCAAACAGCAACTTTGATGTGGCTTACTTTATTTCTGATATACTTATTGTTAGATGTTGAAGCCAAGTATAAATAAACCCTGACTTTATTTCCTTATTCATTCATTCTATCTGATATTTATTCAGCTCTTGCTCTGTGCAAGGCATTTGGTTAAGTGATAAAAACGTGAAGGTGAGAAAAAATGTCATTGTTCCTGTAGCTTAACAGGAAAAGCAAACATTTAATAGAGAATCACACAAATAGATAATTACAAATTAGGTAAGATGTATGAAAGAGATGGGCATGTGGCTAAGAGAACATATACTAGAAGAAAATCATTTAGGCAAAAAAGGCTAGTGTAAGCTTTCCTAAGGAAGTGATTATGGTACTAAAATATGACACAAGATTAAGATTCAACTACGTGAAGAAGAACTAGACGACAACAAAGAACTAGACAACTAGATACTGAATGTAGTGCAATGGGAGAGAAACTCAGACAAACCAACAGCATGCAATGTTTAAGGACTGAACAGGAAAGAGGTTAGACTACCAGGAGTACAGAGTGTGAGGGGAGAGCACAATACTAAATGAGACTTTTGACGTCTGTAGAGACTAGATGATCCAGGGCCTTTGGGCCAGGGTTAGAATTTTAGTCTTTGTCCTAAAATCAGTGGAAAACAACATAATCCTTGTTTCATATTCTCACAATGATCTTTCACAACATTCACAGGCTGACAGTACAAATTTCTTGTGTTTTCAGATAATTGAAAATAAATCTTTCCCTCATCTAAATCATGGTTGTCTTCTAGTTAAGGGAAACTTTATTATCATACATCACAAAATGCAAAAAACGACCACAAATTTCAAAAGGTAAAACATAAAACAAAAATAAATATTTAATAAACTAGATTTAGTTAATGTTAATGGAAGCGTGGCTAATAGTTTTATGTGGTATGTACATATATGAGATCTTTTTTCTTTTTGATAGTATTTAAAGCATATTGGTTAATATGTGTTCATATCTGATCACAATTACAACGTATATAGAAAAATTTCTGAATGGTTACAACAATTTTCAAAATCTACATTTCTAAACTCACTGGGGCATGGTCATAGCTTTATCTTGTAAGAAATGTAATGAATTACGCATGTTCTTTGGGTTGGGTCTCACAGGAGCAGAAATCACATTGCCATACATGAGCAAACTTGAACTTATTGCAAACAGTATTTAGCAATATATTTCCAATTACTGGTATGTCATCTTAGATGCAGAAAAATTACCAAAACACATACTCAAGGAGAAGCAATAGAATATATGATAGATAAATAGCCTAATACTTCAAGCTCATCCTGAGAGTTCTTTTAAGTCTAAAGGAAATGTGGATTGTTGAGAAGTATCAGAGGAAATCCAGCTGTATTCTAATCCTATTTCAATCTATCATCACAAAAATATTGACTATTTTCTTCCTCACACTTGCAGCTGTCAACTATCCAACTATGGGTCTAGATTTACATTATAGTTTTATTTCCTACCTATTCATTTTCATCTAAAATGCTTGTTCCATGAAACAGCTTTTGCTGTCTGAAAAAGGAAAGCAGGATGTGCGGTCTCATCAAACCTGTCAATGGATGTTTCTGCATGGGCACAGCAAAGAATATTGCTAAGTTCAGGGGAATATAGTTCTACTTTTAAGAGACTGTAAAATGACTATACCTTCAAGTTCACATGCACTGTACCACTAAGAAAATTGCCATTGTGAGCCAATAGTTATAAGAACCAAACCATACCCTACCCCAGAGCCTATCGTAAATTCTAATACTGATAAAGAGTGTATGCCTCAGTTGGAAAGTAGGCTGAATAACAAAAAGCTCCTGGGTGGTTGTGTAGTGTTTCGTATCTTTGAAAAGCATTAAAAGGCAAATATTTGTGGAATGTCACTAATATGAAATATTTAGTATAGGCAAACGTATAGAGACCAAAGTTATTACTGGTTACCAAGGATGGGAGGGAAGTGGAAAGGGAGAGTCATTATTTTAGAAACATTCAATGTCTCTTTACGGTGATGGAAAATTTGGCAAAGGATATTGGTGATGGTTGTACAACATGATTAATGTTAATTTGTGTCACTAAATTGTACCATGAAAAACATTAAATTGACAAATGTTGTGTTATATATTGTTTTACAACAATAAAGAGAAGTTGTGGAAATGGTTGCATGGAAGATGTATTTGTGAGGGTAGGCAAGTTGTAGTGATAATTTGATCCAAAGTATAATGGCTCAACAGAATAAAGAGTTATTTCTTGCTTACAGAACAATCTTGGCTGAATGGTCAGGTTTATGGGACCACACTTTTCCATGTGAATTTGCAAGAACACAGGCTTCTTCAATCTCATTGCTCAACCATCACTAAAGATATAATTTCCAAATAGATTGAGCTATTGGATTGGGGGAAAAAAGATCATTGTAGAGGCACATACAATTCTTAAAAGCCTTGGTCCAGAGGTGGCAGAAGTCACTTCTTTTTACTTCTTTTGGGAAGAATTAATCATCTGATCAATCATAACTGCAAAGGATTGGGAAATTATTTCTTAATAGGAAATACCTTTATTTCATAAGCCATAACGGGAAGGAAGATGGTTTATTTACTTTTCCGGGCATTGGCCTTCCTCAGAGCTCCAGCAATTTGAACAAAGCCATCCACTAGGCTATACCGACCAGGCCTTAACACAAGAAGTTTTTCCTGCTAGGCTGAGTCCTCAAAAGAGGATGAACTTGGTTGTCTTTTTCCTTTTTTGTTTTTTTCCTGAATTTTCTTTGATTGTTTATGTTTAAAATCTCTTTCTCCTCAAAAGTCAGCATGGTCCTTTTCTGAAAGCCTGTGGGACTCATACTTCTAAAGGTACTGTATGCCTCAAAAATTTTGAGGGATCAATTATTTTCAACCTTGAATTATAACCTGTATGAAACAGTCAATTTTGAGGGCAAAATAAAGACATTTTAGATACGCAGGTCTCCAAAAATTTCACCCCGTGACCTTTTTTTAGGATGCTAATATCTACAAAAAATCAATGCGTAAACCTAGAAAAAAGGAAAATGTGGGATGTTGGAAACAGAGCATTTGACATAGGAAAATGGTAAAGAAAATCCCCAGAATGAGATTAAAGAGATTCATTGGCGAACGGAGGCAACCTCAGATGCATAGCTGTTCCAGGTTTAAGCAAGAAAGGAGAGGCTCCCTAGTAGGAAAAAAAAAAAAAAAAAAATGCATGTAGTACACAGGCTAGTGGGTAGTAGATTGGAATATTGTATTGAAAGGCTTATCTGAGACTACTGGACAGTGTGAAGATTGACAATAGTTACATAGAGAAATAATCATATAAACAAGAGACGATTGATTCAGGAAAAACGAAAAGTTCCAGAACTAAGTAAATGTAAGCATAGTGAATAACATGGCTCAAAGTAAATGATATTTGTAAGTTTATAATACTGTAAATGCTAAATATCAATGTAACCAAGAATTATAATGTAACTACAGTGGTAGAAGCAAGGCAAAGAAAAGAAGATGTGCTGGTGTATATGAGCTGAATCTCCATCAATCATAACAGTAAATCAGGAGATCGTGCTTAAAAATGTTAAATAAAAGTAGTAGGGTAAACATTACCGTTAAAAAAATTGGAGGTAAATGCCAGATACAACAAATAATATTCAGAATCAGGACCTGGGGGTAGGAAGGTAGAAAGATATTTCCATAATATCCTGTTAGAATTTTTTTTTTTTTTTTACTTTTTAAACTTGAAGCATATCTTAGTTCAAAAAATACATTACAACTTATTTAAAATCATGTACTTTCTCCTTCATAATTGGCTTAAAGTAAAATAGTCCTCCCATTCTTCAATGATTCCAAGCAAGACACTGTCAAACTTGCTTCCTATTCTGGGTCTTAGTTAATTATCCCCACTATGGGATATGGAATAAATGAACACTAATAGATTCTCAAAATGTGGCAAGAAACAATGCAGAGAGTCATTGCCATGACAGTAGAGATAAAAGGACTAAGGCAAATCACTTCCAGCTTGTCAGGGACCTGAATTAGAACTAGAACAGGTTTTTGAAGTATGAGCCAAGGATCATTGTGGTTTTCTACCCTGGGGTTGATGAATCAGAGTGGCCAGCTCCCACTTATTTCCATCAGTGTTTTTGCTTATTACCAGAAGAGAAGAAAGGATCAAATACTTGATTACAAATTTTCTCTAAAAAATATTTTGAATTGTATATACTATAGCAAAGGTCTGCGAACTGAAGCCTGTGGATAGAATCTGGCCTGCTGCCTATTTTTGTGTAGCTCTTGAGTTAAATATGGATTTTACGTATCTGAATGGTGGAAAAAAGTAATAATATTTTGCAATTAAAAAGTTTATGAAATTCAAAACTTCAATGTCTATAGATAAAGTTTTATTGGAATACATTCGTGTCTATTCGTTTACTTATTGTCTCTGGTAGCTTTTATGCTACAATAACAGACTTGAACAGTTGCCAAGGAAACCATATGGTCTATAAAGTCTAAAATATTGAATACATAAATATTTACAAAAAAATTTGCTGATGCATGTGTCATAAGAAAATCTATTCCATTAAGATTCTGAACTTTTTATCTCTTCTATCAATCCATAAAAAAATAATCCTAGTGATTCTGATGAATAGTGAAGTTATGCAAAGTATTTCAAAAAGCCTTCAATCTTAGTCAGTTTACTCTATCTTTGTCATTTGATAAACAATCTATATATGCTGACAAAGCTCATCAAAAACCAGATACATAGGAGATGGAGCCAACATGGTGCTAAAACTAAAAGTACCATGCTGTCCCTCTGCAGGAAAGACCCAAAAATCAAAGTAAAACATACAAATATCAGTCCTGAAACCCTAAGCATGAAATGAAGGAATAAAGAACTCTCAAGGATGAAACAAAACTAAAAGATTTACAACAGGAACCATGGAGGTCAATCTGTAAATGACAAAAAAGTCAGAACAATAAAAGAGGGAATAAAGGTGTAGGTATAGAACTTTCAAATGGAGAGGAAGTCAAGGTGATATCAAGTAATAAAAGACTTGTTTAAATTTAGAAGGACAGGGGTAAACTTCAAAGTAACCAGAGAAAGAAAGTTAACACACCTACTTGTCAGAATAAAGAAGAAAAACATAAAGTCTCAGTAAAAACAAAATCAACAAAAATGAAAGACACACAAAAAATCTACATACGAAAGGAGTTCAGCACTGAAGAGTAACAGGAACAAAGAAAATGTCAGCACCACACACACAAAAAAGCACTGCAAGATGACAGCAACAAACTCACACCTATCAATAATCACATTGAATGTAAGTGGCTTAAATGCACCCATAAAGAGACAGAGATGACAGAATGGATTAAAAAACAGGACTCATCAATATGCTGTCTATAAGAGACACACCCTAGAAACAAAGACATAAATATATTAAAAATCAAAGAATGAAAAAAAATGTATCCAGCAAACAACAACCAAAAGAGAGCAGGAGTGGCAATACTAATCTCAGGTAATATATACTTTAAAACAAAATCCACCATATAAGACAAGAAAGGACATTATTCAATAATTAAGGGGGCAATCCACCATGAGGACATAAGCATAATAAATACCTACACACCCAATGACAAGGCTGTACGATACATGAAACAAACTCTAATAACACTGAAAAGAAGAATGACAGTTCCAAAATAATAGTAGGAGACTTCAACACACCACTCTCAGTAAAGGACAGAACATCTAGAAAGCAACTCAATAAAGATACAGAAGCTCTAAAGGACATAATCAACCAACTTGACCTCACAGACATATATAGAACACTCCACCAAACAGTAGTAAAGTACATTCTTTTTCAATGTACATGAAACCTTCTCCAGAATAGATCACGTCTTAGGCTACAAAGCAACCCTCAACAAAATCCAAAATGTTGAGATAATACAAAGCATCTTATCTGATCACAACCCCATAAAAGTAGAAATTAATAACAGGATGTGCAAAGAAAAAAAATCAAATACCTGGGAACTGAATGACACCTTGCTTAAAAACCACTGGGTAATAGAAGAAATTGCAAATGGAATCAAAATATTCCTAGAATCAAATGAGAATGAAAACGCATCATACCAAAACCTTTGGGACACAGCAAAGGCTGCACTCAGAGGTCCATTTATAGCAATTAATTCACACATCAGAAAAGAAGAAAGGGACAAAGTCAAAATGTTGGCTATACAATGTGAACAAATAGAAAGATAACAGCAAAATAAACCCACAGCCACCAGACAAAAGGAATAATAAAGATCAGAGCAAAAATAAATGAAATAGGGTATAGAAAAAACAACTGAAAGTATCAACAAAACCAAAAGTTGGTTTTTTAAAAGGATCAACAAGATCGACAAACCACTGGCCAAA
>NW_004444060.1:3316713-3317451 GCF_000243295.1 Trichechus manatus latirostris | reverse complement strand
GACATCCCCAGTCATCTTTTGAGTGTCTTCCAACCCGAGGGGTCATCTTCCAGTACTGTATCAGACAATGTTCTGCTGTTATTTATAAGGTTTTCACAGGCTCTTTTTTTTTTTTCTTTTTTTTTTAAGAAGTAGACCATGAGATCCTGCTTCCTAGTCTGCCTTAGTCTGGACACTCAGCTGAAACCTGTCCACCAAGGGTGACCCTGCTGGTATTTGAATACCAGTAGCATAGCTTCCAGCATCACAGCAACTCGAAAGCCCCCACAGTAAGACAAACTGACAGACATGGAGGGGAGGGTTAACTCTAGAGGCCCTAATGCAAAGCATAAGTAGGATACAAACCAAAACTAACAATAGATAAACACTAAAAGATAACCTAAATAACTGGAATCATCTCAAATTAAACACTTAGGTTTATCAAAAAATTTCACCAAAAGAGTAAAAAGAAAGTCTACAGACTGGGAAAAATTTTTGGCTATGACACACCCGACAAAGTTTTAGTCTCTAAAATCTATAGGAAAATCTAACACCTGTACAAGAAAAAGACAAATTGTCCTATTAAAAAGTGGGCAAAGTATATGCACAGACACTTCACGAAAGAAAGACATTCAGATGGCTAACAAACACATGAGGAAATGTTCACAATCACTAGCCATTAGAAAAATGTTAATCAAACTCACAATGAGATACCATCTTACCCCTACATTACTAGCTTGAATTAAAAAAAAAAAAAAA
>NW_004444060.1:3315495-3316473 GCF_000243295.1 Trichechus manatus latirostris | reverse complement strand
AAATATCTCACAACATGAATGAATCTGGAGGGCATTATGCGGAGTGAAATAAGTCAATCACAAAAGGACAACTAATGTATGAGGCCACTATTATAAAAAACTCATGAAAATGTTTATAAACAGAAAGAAACAATTTTTGATGACTACTAGGGAGAGGGAGTGGGGAGCGAAAAACACTAACTAGAAAACAGATTAGTTGTAACTTTGGTGAAGGGTAAGACAGTACACAATACTGGGGAAATCAGCACAACTTGTCCAAGGCAAGGTCCTGGAAGGTTCGTAGACACATCCAAACTCCGTGAGAGATTGAATTACTGGGCTGAGGGCTGGCGACCCATGGTCTCGGGGGACATCTAGCTCAATTGGCATAACATAGTTTATAAAGAAAGTGTTCTACATCCTGCTTTGGTGAGTAGCGTCTGGGGTCTTAAAAGCTTGTGAATGACCATCTAAGATACTCCACTGGCTCCATGCCATCTGGAGCAAAGGAGAATGAAGAAAACCAAAGACACAAGGGAAAGATTAGTCCAAAGGAGTAGTGGACTACAACTACCACAGCCTACACCAGACTGAATCTAGCACAACTAGATGGTGCCTGGCTACCACCACCGACTGCTCTGACAGGGATCACAGTAGAGGATCCCAGACAGAGCTGCAGAAAAATATAGAAAAAAAATTCTAACTCACAAAAAAATGCCAGACCTACTGCTCTGACAGAGATTGGAGAAACCCTGAGAGTATGGCCCCCGGACACCCTTTTAACTCAGTACTAAAATCACCCCCGAAGTTCACATTCAGCCAAAGATTAGACAGGCCCATAAAACAAAACAAGACTAAATGGGCAAACTAGTGCTGGGGCAAGGATGAGAAGGCAGGAGGGAGCAGGAAAGACGGTAATGAGGAACCCAAGGTCTAGAAGGGGAGAATGTCAACATGTCATGGGCTTGGCAACCGTTGTCACAAATAATATCCATATTA
>NW_004444060.1:3299138-3300222 GCF_000243295.1 Trichechus manatus latirostris | reverse complement strand
GTCTATTCTGGGGAATGTTCCATGTGTGTTGGAAAAGAAATCATACTTGGCTGCTTTTGGGTGGAGTGTTCGGTATATGTCTATGAGATCAAGCTGGTTTATTGTAGCATTTAGTGCTTCCATGTCTTTGTTGAGCCTCTTTCTGGATGTTCTGTCCTTCTCTGAAATTGGTATGTTGAAGTCTCCTACTACTATTGTGGAGCTGTCTATCTCTCTTTTCAGTACTGTTAGAGTTTGTTTTATGTATTGAGAGCCCTGTCATAGGGTGCATAAATATTTATTATAGTTGTGTCCTCCTGGTGTACTGACCCTTTAATCATTATATAGTGTCCTTCCTCATCCTTTGTGGTGGCTTGTACTTTAAAGTCTATTTTGTCAGAGATTAATACTGCCACTCCTGCTCTTTCTTGAGTGTTGTTTGCTTGATATATTTTTTTCCGTCCTTTGAGTTTTAGTTTGTTTGTGTCTTTCAGTCTAATGTGTGTCTCTTGTAGGCAGCATATAGACAGATCATTTTTTTTTTAAATCTAATCTGCCACTCTCTTTCTCTTTATTGGTGCATTTAGTCCATTTACATTCAGCATGATTATTGATAGGTATGAGTTTAATGCTGCCATTTTAACATCTTTTTTGGTGTGTTGTTCACTGTTTGTTTGTTCCACTAAATTTTCTGTGGTGAGTCATTTTTCTTTACATATTTTCTTTTCATCTCTTTCATTGTTGTTCGTTTTGTGTTTGCTGAGTCTTTATATTTTTCCAGTTTTTTATTCTGACTCATAGAATTGTTAGTTTCCTTAATATTTACCCCTATTTTTCAAAGTTTACACCAGTCTTTTATTTCTTTATATCGCCTTGACTTCCTCTCCATATGAAAAATCTATTCTACATTTTTTAAGTCCCTCTTTTTTTGTTTTAATGTTGTCATCTTTTACATATTGACATCTGTTTCCCTATTTTCAGTGCTTTAGGTTTGATTTACTTTTGTGACGTCCCTATCTGGGTTGATGTCTGGTTGGTTTGTCCTGTGTTCTAGTCTTGGGTTATTATCTGATGTTATTGATTTTCTTACCAAAGGACTCCCTTT
>NW_004444060.1:3296764-3298313 GCF_000243295.1 Trichechus manatus latirostris | reverse complement strand
CAGTAATTCCAAGATATTTTGCTCCTCTGGAAAATTTCTAGATTCTTTATTTTGAGAGCTAGCTGAAGCCATCATGGATTGCCTCTTTATGAGATTTGATATTGACTGTTGTCTCCAAGCCATCAATAAGTTATTATATTTATTTATTTTATGTTTGCTTCCTGTGTCCCAGCTTCCTGTTTTGTTCTGATATGCCCAGATAGGCTGCTCATATGAGCTATTTTGCTTATAGTCACCTTTGAAGCTCTAATGTCCTGTCACCAGGTGGTTAAATCTGTTACTAGGTATGCTAGCTCAGGAGTCCATCCACTCCTCCTCTATTGATTCAGTGCAGGTGCTCAGGTAGATAGCCACCAAGTGTGTGGTGTAGGTTCTCACTTACAGTCCTAGACAGGCATGGGTGATTGGTGTAGGCACAGGCATCTGGCTGTAGCAGGGGTATACACTTCTGAGCAAGGCAGGGGACTGACAGCTGCCCCTGAGTGTGTAGGATGAAGGTATGTCCCTGTTCCCTAGGGCACTTAGGTGGGTGGGTTTTGTAGCCAGTCTATGGGCACCAATGCTGTCATCTGTAAGGACTGGGGGTCACCTCTTATTCATAGGCCTCTATCACAGGTGGGTAGGTGCAATGGATGGAGCCACCAGTCCTCAGGCCCCTGAAGTGGGTAGGTGAAGACCTTGCTTAATGGGCAGAGCAGTGTGAAATGTCAAGAACCTGCCACTTCACAGCTGAAACAGTTGAAGTTAGACTTCCAGTATATACCCTATTGTACTGTGGTAATGAGGGCCTATGCTGTTGAGATAGGCCTACGCTGTTGAGATGGGCCTACACAAGTCTATGCAGGGGAAAATGCACTCAAAGTCCATGGATCCCTTATGCTTGTGCCTAGGCGAAGGAGCTGTGCCTACTCTGGGTTCCTGGCTTAGGGGAGCAGGCAGTTTATTTTTTGCTCTGTTTGTTAATTTTTTCACTCTCCAAGGTAGGGAGAATGGCCCCAGGCATGTGATGGATCTTACTTGCAGTGCAGGGGACTCAGCAATTGCTGAAGCTGGTCCTGGACCCAGTCCAGAGCAGGGAGTGGGGAGGTAAATGGGAGAGAGGTTTTTCCCTAAGGGGGGTGTTTTTGATCTGCGAGGTAGGCCATAAGCAATTACTTATTTTTCACCAATCCAGGGCTGCTTCTCACTGGTTCTGGGTGGCCATGTAAACTCTCTGGTGCTGGGTCTCTTCTGTGCTGGAAAAGTTCCTCCCACATACTGCTGCTTGCCTGCCTCACTGCTCATCCCCGAGCTGATCAGGCCTGAAGGGCTCAGGCTCTCGCTGGATCACTTCTGGCAACTCCTTGCTGCTTCCATACCATCTCTCCCTGCCCCTGACACTCAGTCCAGCTCCTCAACTCTGCCTTTGATGTTCAGGGCTCCCAGATTGCCATATATAATCAATTCACTTGTTTTTTTGGGTCTTTGTTGTAAGAAGGTCCACTGGAAGCATCTGACTACTCCACCATGTTGCCCCTGCCTCCAAGATTCTAAATTCTTGAGTGAATTT
>NW_004444060.1:3292469-3293942 GCF_000243295.1 Trichechus manatus latirostris | reverse complement strand
GTGAAGTTTCCAAATTAAAAAAACAGACAGTCCTTCTGCTCAAAGACAAAGAGAACTAAAAAATGTAAAGCATTGTCCTGTAGGTCTTCCAGACCTCTGCCAATCCTTGGTCTTTCTGTGTGTTCAGTTATTTTGTTCAGGAGGTTGTGGGGTAAGAAATGTGATATTGACAGTTGTTGGGAAGAGAAGAAATGACAGGCTCAAACTCCATGGGGATGGCCTCAGGGAAGCATCTAACTGGGCAAGATCAGGTGACACAGATATTTCAGTCTTAGGGTTATTTCTGAGGCTGTAAATAATATGAGGCTAATCTTGAAAGAGACATACTCAGGATGAGAAGTAGTGAACGTTTGGTGATATGAACCAGTAACCATACTTCTCTTCCATAAGATTTGTCATGTAGCTGCAAATATAGCTTGTCTCTAGGTCTCATTCCACCTAAGTAGGAACTGAGACATGTTTTTAACATTCTTCAAAAAGAAAGTCATTCCAAGACTAACAATCATATAGTCACAATAAAGGTTTGCAATAATATAAAATTTATCATTCTCAAAAACATTTTTAAAAAGTCACACTTGTATATTTTGGCAGCCTTGTCTTTTCTGCCTCTTTTATTACTGCTGATAACTATATAGTGTCCCTCCCATATTCCCTGCATCCTAGGCCCACCTCCAGCCCTTACACCACAGAACTATGGGGTGTTGGTAGTTTACTGAAAATTCTGGGGCACATTCTACAACATCACACCTTGACTTTTAATAGGATAATTATAAGTTAATCCAAAGAGACTTTATTTTATTTTTCTTATATTGTACTGCAAATAGACACTGTTGAATATTAATAATATAAAGTTTTGAGCTTCATTGTAAATAATTTTTCCTTATTTTTGGTTCTTCTAAGTGAGTTGAATGTGGATGAATTTTGTAAAAGTTATTTATAAAACTATCTTTTATTCTAGAAATTTAAGCAAATTTGTCAAACTATGTCTATAATAGAAAAAGCAATTCCTTTTGGACTGACAGTTATGATTTCTCAAATTATCCGAACCTCCAACCATTTCCACAGAAAAGGCTAAAATACATCTGGAGATTATTAAGGAATAAGTAACTGGGTCAGCATGACAAACTGGTTGAACAAAAACTTAAGTAGAAGAATAAAATTTGAAGAGAAGTTGAATGATGCAAATGCCATATTTCTTTGTGATGTACTGAAAGGTTGATCAAGATTTAGGTTATCTCATATGTATACCCACACACACAATAAACTATTAAATTTCTGGTATTTTCAAGGTTCCTGCTAATATTATGCCATTTTATAGTACTTAACATGCTAGTGGCGCGGTGGTGAAGAGCTTGGCTGCTAACCAAAAGATCTGCAGTATGAATCCATCGGTCACTCCTTGGCAACCCTGTGGGGCAGTTCTACTTGTTCTATAGGGTAGCTATGAGTCGGAATCGACTTGATGGCAACAGG
>NW_004444060.1:3282923-3291125 GCF_000243295.1 Trichechus manatus latirostris | reverse complement strand
GTTTTGTTATATGGGGCGCACACAGTATATCTTACACTAAATAAGTTTAAAGGAAAGGTAGGCAAGTAGTTATCAAAAGTTTTAGTTTTAGGTCCCCTCCACCCTCTTAACATTTATTAAGGACACCAAAGAGTTTTACTTTATTAATATTTTCCATAGCAAAAACTAAAACTGAGAAGATTATAAAATACTTGTCAATTCATTTACAAATAGCAAGATTAACCTATTATATGTTAAGATAAAAAATACATTTTTCTAAAAGTATATTTTCCAAACTAAAAATAGTGAGAGAATTAACATTTTTCTATAATTTTACAGAACTTTTTAATATGTAACTTAATTAGAGGATAGCTATATTTTCACATCTGTTTCTGCATTCAACTGCTATGTTGTTTTGATTGACATATGTGAAGAAACCTCAGCCTCACACAAATGTCTATTTGGAAAAGAGATGAGAATTTTAATAATGTCAGAGATAAAATCAAGTCCCAGACAAAATTAGTAAAGTCTGTTTATTAATGAGCTTGTGGCCCTAAGGAAACCCATGTATGATCATGTTCTCTTCATCAGAGTTCAAAGGCATTTGGAGGAAGAGTCAGATTTATAGAGCAAAAAAAGGAAATCCTAAGACTTCCTCTGAATGGTAAGTGTTCTCTTAGGGCAGGGCTTTTCAAAATGATATAGACTTGCTAATTGGTCTTCAGGTACATTTTTCTATCTTTGGTTGGCTGCAAGTTGGCAGGTGAACAATTTGGGTAGATTTCAAAAGAGAAAATATTGTTCAGTCTTGGGAGTGGAAAGTTCTATATGGCCAGTCATTTTCTGGAACAACTGGAGGTTCATGGAATGTTTTTTTGTTTTCAAACTATTGCAACTTGGGAGAATAGCCTAGGCATCTACTTCTGAAAAATCAGACGATAAAGCCCAATGTAGCACAGTTTTACTCTGACACACCTGAAGTCACCAGGAGTTGGAGTCCACATACCTTACGGCAGGCAGTTTTTCCTTAATCCCTTCCAGTAATTGTGAATATTCTTCTTTGATACCACACCAAAACTCCACCCATGAAGTTTCTTAAAAGTGAATTGCAATGAGATATATGAAGCCACATCAAGGAACTTTTTCACCTTTTGATACATTAAAATCTTTTGGTCTATCTTGCATTTGAATGGAAACTTTAATTACACATGATTTTGCACTGTTGTACGTTTATCGGCTGGAAAAATATTAGTTCACTGATTTATGAGGACTTTTTAACACTGGCACACTATATTACACATTATTTTAAAAATCACATCCATTTCTATAATCACTGAACCCTTCAGAAAAGACTTTAAGTATAGCTGTTTTGGCAAATATGTGAGACTTCCATTATATTTTCTGTTTCCCAATAAATTCGAACACCCCTATTATGTACGGGAATTATTCAGCTTTGTGAGTATTTGCTCCTCAAAGCTGTTGTTGTTGCTGTTGTTAGTTGCTGTCAGGTTGATTCCTACTGATGGGGACATGATGTGTGCAGAAGAGAACTGCTGTATAGGACTTTCAGGGGCCCTGATGGCGCAGAGGTTAAGCGTGTGGCTGCTAACCAAAAGGTTGACAGATCAAATCCACCAGCTGCTCCTTGGAACTGCTCCTTGCAGTTCAACTCTGTCCTATAGGATCGCTGTGAGTCAGAATCTACTCTACAGCAGAGGGTTTGGTTTTGGTTATAGGACTTTCAAAGCTGTGTCCTTTAGGAAGAAGATCACCAGGTCTGTCTTCTGAGGTACCTCTGGGTGGGTTCAAATTAGCAACCTTTTGACTAGTAGACAAGCACTTAACCATTTGCGATGCCCAGGGATTCCTCTAAGCAGATTTCTAAAATCTTTTTCCATTGGCTTCTTTGCATCCTGGCCATAGACATGTGGTCTAGGTGTCATTAACAAGATTTACCCAAGGGAAGATTAAGTTCAAACTTGAGCACCTAAGCGGAGGTGCCTCCACATGAATCAATTTTTTCAGCAGCTGTCACCCGTAGAAGCTGGGGTTATGAGGCTGCAAGGTTACATCACTGGGATCTTGATGCAGCAGTGGCATGGATGCTGGTAGCATCAGAGATTACAGACAAGTCAAAATCCTCACAGCAGTGTTCACTGGGGATCTGTGCAGGCCATGGAAATGGTGAGAATTCCACCTCAGGCAGATCTGCCTGTGGCTTTGGGTGTTATTTCTGAATGTTTATAGTTGAGCCTGGTCTTTCAGTCATGTCAAAGGAATTGTGAACTCTCCAGTGTCCATTTAAGAAACCTCTTTTGTGGTTAATCATCTAAAATCAAATTCTGCTTGCCACAAAGTATCCTGACTGAAACAGACATTGCTTTGTGTTGGGCCATTATTTCTTGCATTTGATAGACTCTGAGAAACATTTCACAGAGATGTCTTATTAATGAACAAAAAAATTATAATTAACATAAGGAAATATGCATATCTTACTACTTCCGATGGCTAAGTTTCATGGTCCAGATCAAATAAAATCAAAATTACTTTCAAGGTATATTATTTTTTAAAATGGTGTTAAACACAGCACATTGCTTAATTTGATCCTTTGATCTTTTCTGTGAAGAGAATCGCCCCATTCCCCTAAGCCTCAAAGTGATATTTAAATGTACATTTAATAAAATGCATTTAATAGCTTAGTCTTGCTTAAGCTCATAACAGGAGTTTTGCCTAAATGGGAAAGACTGATGGGAACTCCGTGAGAGCTACAAGAACTCTTGTGTTTTCTTGTTTGTTTGCTGTTTTCAGAGTTATCTATAAATAAGAATGTATTAATAATTGATATATAATACTATCACTTACACCAGAGCTATACTTGCTATGCTGACAAGGGATTTATTGGACAGAGACTGAGAACTATGTTTCATTAAAGAAAGACTTGCCTCAATAAGCAGCGATTATTGTTCAAAGCTGTAAGTAGGATTGATGGAGTAGTGATTTGTTCTTTTTAGATCTTCCTTATGCATAACATATTCATCAGTTCATTTTTTATTGATCTAACATATCATGTTAGAACACTTTCTCTGTGTTTGGCATAGAGTTCTTGTCATCCTGGAAGCAGCAGGAAAAAAAGGGCTCCCAACCCCACTTACTGAACTGCTGAATTTCCCCGCCCCTTGGCTTCCATTTTCCCTTCTTTGAGGCAATAGAAGAGTGCTTTAGGGTATAATTTTGAGCTGGTTTCAAGTTTTGCTAAGAAAACCTTTGTTCTAATTAAATGTTGTCAGGCTAATAAAATAGTTTGCAATTAAAAAGGATGCGCTTAAACCTCAGACTCAGTTCATTGGGATCCTTTTGCTCTGATGAGATTCAGTTACTAAATCTATACAATTAGAACAATTAAGAAGTAGTATTAAATAAAAAATGATAAAATAAGACTCTGATAGATGAAACTTTGAGAGTATTAATTATTGTTATTACTAGTAAGTTCATTTGAGGCATTAATATTTATTTATTCATTTATTTTAAAAAAGCGAAACTGTAATGATACATTCTAAATATGCCCATAAAGAAGTTTATTTCACAGAAAACTTGGACAGGATTTTTAACCTCAGTTTGGCCAGTATAAGAGAGTAAACTGTAACTTCTTAAGAGTACATCTAAAAACGAGGGATTTTCTCTGCTTTATTCCTTTGTGCGTGTGTGTGCGTGTGTGTGTGTGTGTGTGTGTGTGTGTCTGTCTGTCTGTCACCTGTGTGGAAGATGACAGAAACAGATAGACCTACAGGAGTTTTCTAAAAATAAAGTGCACTGCGGAAAAGCTCTGTGATCTTACTGGGGCTGCCAAAATATCAGTGCATCAGTAGCCAAGGGGATAAAAAGGGTATAAAAATTCCATTTCCTTAAACTCCTCACTTTCCTGGAACAATGTAGAGAAGAGAGCGGCACTGCCAAGTAAGTCCTTAACTTGAAATGCCAAAGTCTTTCAAAAACAGTGTCTCAAAGATGGTATTTTAGGGCAAAAACTCAGCAAGTCTTCATTTCCTAGTCTTTCTTTATCTTATTTATGTGGTTGCTAAAGCTGAAAATAATAAAGTTGGAAATTGGATTCAAAAATAAGAAAACGGGTCTTTTAAATAGTAATAGATAAAATCAGCTTGTGTTTTTTCTCTAATATTGCATTTAGGCGCCTATCAGTCTATAAATTGTCATTCAAACCCACTCCTCTATGAAGCCATACCTCATCATCTTAGCAGAAAAAGCCCTCTGTCTCACAGTAATTCCTGGAGCTTTTTTGTTGTAAAATTCACATGACTGCTTTATAGAACTTGGAATAACTAGTGTAATAATTTGGAGTCTGGTTTTCTCTCTCAGGATGAATTCAGGGAACCAAATGAAGGTCTTTATAGAATTTAATGAGATGAAGAATGTGACCAGTAATTGGAATTTAAACCCTTCCCAACAGATTCTAATCTGTAAGATTTTAGCTCAACAGCGATCTCCTGTGGGTCTCCAATTTCACTATTTAGACCTAGTCCTACTATTATATCCTTTATTTCACCCTGGTCAGTTTCTTTAGGAGTTGGACATTTAGGTGCTTGTGCATTCAGCTTTCCATTAGGGGAAAATTCAAAATATGTTGGTGATAACTCCAACAACTTTGACACGTTCGTCAAGCAATTTGAATTATTTATGCCAAATTGACACTCAAACCAAAGGTTTGACTAAGGCATGTGAGTATGGCGTATGTAAGCGTCTGTGTGTGTGTTTACACTACTCACTAGGTGAATTTATTGTTATGGGGTCGTGGATGCACAATAATCATTGTGTAAAATTTAATTATATCTGAATAATTACCAATTTCTTTCATATGTGTCCGAATAATGTTCACTATCCCAAAATCTCTCAAATTTGACAGATGAGTCTTTGCTACCACATAACCTTGTGCATAACTTATCCAAAGCATTGACACTGTACTGCAATGGTTGCTTTACAATCTGCCTTCCCTCTGGTCAGAGATTTTTTAGGACTGAACCTACATTGTTAATTTCTATAGCCTTGCAACTAGAATTTATTTTCATATGTAGATGTTAACCAACATAAAATAATCAAATTAATGATTTTTGCTACACATTTGCTTAAATATTAGTTTGTTGATTATGCCAAGTAGAAAGGATAAGGAAAGAGAGAGAGAAATAAGTCCTCTAGAGACTTATTTTAGAATGGAATTTTTTACTTATTATGAAGTAAGTATCTGCCCTTTCTGTATGGTATCATCAGAGATTGCTTCTGCTGAAAGGAGACACACTGTGATCTGCATTTATCCAGCACCACGTTCAGTAGAGCTGTCAGGAATCAGGCATAGGGAAATTCACACTGAGACAGTATCATTTCTTTTTCTCACTCTGGAGGTAGTTCACATTTGACATGCTACCTTGGTGGACATTTAATCATCAGCTATAGTTCTTTTAAATTTTATGAATAAAAATTATCTCTTTGAAGAAATTTTAGCTCAATTAGAAAAACCAACTGTCACTACTCAACATGGAGTAGTAGCATCTCTAAACTGTAGAAAATCCTCCAAAATGTGGTCATCATTTTTTCCCTTCCTTCTCTAGCTTCAATTGCTCCATTTCCAGTTGTTGTACCTCTCCGAGTTCTTACATTTGCACATCTAATTCTACACATAAGAAACTTCATCAATTCTTTTCCACCTACACCAGGTATGCTGATTGTCTTTTATTTATATGTCTTAGCCCCAATATTCCCACTTAATCCTCCCTCCCACCCAATACACAGACACACACACAAACACACACACACCAGCATCAGTTGCTCTGGCTTGAGGCCATCTCTGAGGCACAGTTGCATCTCCCTCTACTTGACCAGCTTGTGTCTGTCCAAACAGTACCCAAGCACCTCTTTTCTGGATGAAAATGATTATAATGACCTTATTCTTCATTACTACTGCCACTGTTCTCATTCAAGATCTAATTATTTCCTTAAAATATTAAGTTAATGTATATTAATTCTGCATAAGACTATTAACAAAAGTAATTAAATGTGGAAAAAGGCTTGAAATTTATAGTACATAGTTATTATTATCTTTTAAAGTTTAATGGTTGGACCTAAAAAACCCTCCATCATTAAGTTGTAGTAACGCCATCATCATCATTAACTGAAAATGCCATTAGCTGTGGTTTTCTTTTCCATTTCTATTTTTTCAGCAGAAACTATACAAACAAAATCTTGCATGAAGCTTCACCACATAAACAGATGGAGCTAAAGATATACTGAAAGATTAGGATGGAGAATGCAAACACTGCATCACTACTGTATTTTTATTCAAATAATGTATAGATTCTATGTTTTTTGCCTACCTCGCTACCTTCCTCAGGTATTTTTATAAGCTCACTATGCTAAATTTTTTATAGCAACATGTAAAATATTAACATAGTGTTTATGCTTTATTTCTTTAAAATATGGTCTGTATCTCTTTTAGGAGCCATGATAAAATATTAGGGTTTTGCAGAGGCTGTTTTAGAAACTATCATTGTATTTAACCGACATTTTGCTAAATGGGCTGTGAGCAAGCTATAACGCTATTGAGTAAATAGTATAACCACTTTCACGTGTTAAGAATTAGAGACAGCATATTAGATATTGACATATCTTCTATTTTATCCTACCTTGATGCAAAATTATCCAGCTTTTTTAGATAATACTAACAACCATTTGCAGAGGAAGAAAAATGGCTTCATGTATGCATTCTGATTACCATTATTTTGAGGCTTTTTCCTTTAAATAATAGTTATTGTTTCAATGATATAGAATTAAATATATTCTTTGAAAAATGTGATAAATACAAAACAAGAACTCACAATAGCCTGTAGTCCCAGCAATTAGAAATCAATGATAAAAATTATTCTATTTGGTTATTTCAGGATATTACAAAAAATGGATAAATGTATTAATTTCACTTGATTTCATGGAGTGAACAACTTTCCAAAACACCAGAACCTGCAAACAGAGTTTTTAGTAGCTGTACTGTGTTGCCTAATATGAATGAACTATATATTTACACAATAAACTACTTTTGGATATTTAAATTCTTCCTACATTTTGCTATGTCAGAAGCTTGTGATGAGCAATTTTGAATGTAGATGATTAAATGTTAAGTCTTAAGGATATAGGCCTATAAGTAGGATTCTTATTTACAGCAAACAAGATCCTATCCGTAAAACAGGACTCATGCAGATGGCTCAATGTTTTTTTGCTGACGTCAAGTCAGCCCCCAACTCATGGAGACCCCATAGCAACACACATGTCTCCACTGGCAGAGAGGTTGGTGGCCATGTGTCATGGATTGAATTGTGTTCCCCCAAAATATGAGTATCAATTTAGCTAGACCATGATTCCCAGTATTGTGTGATTGTCCACCATTTTGTCATCTGATGTGATTTTCCTATGTGTTCTGTATCTTATCACTATGACTTTAATGAGATGGATTAGCAGCAGTTATGTTGATGAGATCTACAAGATTAGATTGTGTCTTAAGCCAATGTCTTTTGAGATATAAAAGAGAGAAGCAAGCAGAGAGACGAGGAGACCTCATACCACCAAGAAAGCAACACTGGGAGCAGAGCACATCCTTTAGACCTGGGGTCCCTGTGCCTGAGAAGCTCCTCGACCAGGGGACGATTGATGACAAGGACCTTCCTCCAGAGCTGCCAGAGAACGAAAGCCTTCCCCTGGAGCTGACATCCTGAATTTGGACTTGTAACCTACTAAACTGTGAAAGAATAAATTTCTCTTTGTTAAAGCCATTCACTTGTGGTACTTCTCTTATAGCAGCACTAGATAACTATGACACCATGAATAAAATGCATTGTCCAGTAATAAAACCAAGATCTCCCACATGCAAAGTGAGAATGCTACCACTGAACCACCAATGCCTCGATGGTTCAAAAGACCGTATTGAAAATAAGAAACCAAATACAAATCTATCTTTTAAAAACCTAATTGAAAGATGAATGGGACAGTTAGGCAACTCATAAATTAACAACAGCTTGAAGTCACTATTCCCACTTGGGTTTAAAATACAAAAGAGTAGATAGTGTTACCATCACCCAAGAATTGGGTATAGGGAGTGGTACAGGGTGGGAGCTGTCATCTCATCCTGGGCAACATGATGGTGCATTGAAGCCAGAATCAGAGGTAGAA
>NW_004444060.1:3280746-3281963 GCF_000243295.1 Trichechus manatus latirostris | reverse complement strand
AAAAGCAACATCATGATAAACGGAGAAAAGATTAAAGTCATCAAAGATTTCATTTTACTTGGAATCACATTCAATAGCCATGGAAGCAGCAGTCAAAAAATCAAATGATGTATTTCATTGGGCAAATTTGCTGCAAAAGACCTCTTTGAAGTGTTAGAAAGCCAAGATGTCACTTTGAGGACTAAGGTGTGACTCACTCAAACCATGATACTTTCAATCTCCTTATATGCATGCAAAAGCTGGACAATAAAAACGGAAGACAGAGGAAGAGTTGATGTAATTGAATTGCAGTGTTGCAAAGAATACTGAATATAACATGGACTGGCAGAAAAAAATATTCAGTCTTAGAAGAAATACAACTGTATATTAGAAATGTATCCTCTTTAGAAATGAGGATGAAGTGACTTCAATTGGCTTACTTTTGACATCAGGAAAGACAAATTGCTAGAAACAGACATCATGGTTGATAACATAGAGGGTCAACAAAAAGGAGGGAAACCCTCAATGAGATGGATTCACACAACAGCTGAAACAATGGACTCAAACATATCAATGTTCATAATGATGGCTCAGGACAGGACTTTGATGTTATAAAGAAGGTCATCATGAATTGTAGCCTACTCAGCAGCAACTAACAACAGCAATAAACTCCTAATCACCAGATTCTATTTCAACTTTGCCAATTGCAATGATAGAAAAAAAGAAAAAAAGGTCTAGTTCACAATCACTTGTTGCTTTTTTTTTTTTTTTTAGCTTCTATCTGGAAAAATTCCTCAGTTTTTTCTTCCAGGGCCTTGACATTTTTGATGGTTACAACAACAAAACGATAACTCGTTACCATTGACTCAATTCCAACTCGTGTCCCCATGTGTGTCGGTGTAGAACTATGTTCCATAGGATGTTCAATGGCTGATTTTTCAGAGGTAGATCACCAGGTCTTTCTTCTGAGATGCCTCTAGGTAGACTCATGCCCCCTCTGCCCGGGAAAGAACCAATTATTACTATCTATTGATCAGACCCTAGGTAATTCTAAATTTGAACTTAACAACCTTCATGGGATGACAGAGTAATTACTTTCCACCTGAAAGAAACTAATAAAAATCCAACTACTTATCCTGCTAATGTAAGACCTGGGATCCAAACTTGTGTCATGAACAGCTCCTTCTTTTCTGGATTTTCATATGCCCCTACTTCTTTGTGGCCAGTATTTGTGGTCC
>NW_004444060.1:3278175-3280287 GCF_000243295.1 Trichechus manatus latirostris | reverse complement strand
AATCAAAGAAAGAGGAAAGGTAGGACAGGCTGTACTTTACCTTAAGGAAATAACTTCTTGATTTTCTGGGTTTGACAGTTGGGGTTTCTCATTCCGAAGCATCTTAATACTACATAGGTATTCACCGCTCCTATGTCAGGCTTTCTTTTACCTCACTGAGGTAAACTTCCTCACTCTGTTTTAGCTTCTAGATCCCATTCCAGGAAATGCCTTCCATTTGGGCATTCCCCTAATAGCCCTTTGACTTAATTAAACACCTAGCTCTGGTGGCCCTTCCCTATGCTTTAATTCCTACCTTGCTTATTCCTACCTACTGGCTTAAAATTAAATTGTTTAGGAAGAGAAGGAAAGTAAAGAGAGGAGAAGGGAATAAGCGAGGAAAAGTAATATCCAACATATTCTAAAATATGTAAGTAAGATTCAACATTTTATGCTAAAAATACATGCATGATATTGTGACATTTTAATTGCAGCCCAGCTGGTATATTTTGAAGATAAGTTCTCTTATCTTCCCAGTTCTGTAAACATCTTTCTGAACTATATCCTACTGCCTTCTCCCTCACCTTTGCAGGGTGTTGTATCACTTCTGTAAATACTTAGAATTCCTCAGAAGAAGTTTTATAGGCTTTTCCTAAACATTCGCATTCCAGCTTCTGCCTTAGAGAGCTGAATGCCTAGAGTGCATAGGAGGGATTTCTCTCAGTTGCCCATTTTTGTACACAGTGTTTGGTAGCTGAAAACCCAAAGTACCTTGGATAAATGTCAAGTTTCTTGATATGGCCTCAGTCTTTGGCCTACTACCTATGTTATCAGTGAAAACCAAAGCAAAAGAAAAAGTGAGTAAGTAGATACTCACAGTGTACCTGGACTTCTAAGATTTTTAATCTATCCCGCCAGCCATATGCAGTCAGACCACATAACACTATTACATATGTTAAAAGTACAACTTGTTTCATATTATTCCAGAATAATGGTAATCTTGCCTCTTCTTACGACTCTGCCAAGAGTGAGTAGGTCTCTTTACTCCTATGATTCTACACTTGCTGTAAGTTAGTTAATTTATATATATTTTTTCATCTTTAATTCTTTGATATGTGAGAAAAAATCATTTTGTAATTCATTGAGATTGTATTGGTGCTTAGAATAAGAGCAGCAATTTTTTCTGATTTCTTAGACGGTAGAAAAGAAGTCTTCTGTCCTCAATATTTATTGTTTGCTTTTTCTTAACTAGTAAATGGATTTATAAATGGTGCGGACCTCAGATCTGTTTGACAGATTCATACCCTTAATCCCCATCACTGTATTTGTATTTCTTTGCACAGTAACCTGCTTCATTCTCTACTGCCTATTGAATAAATACATTCTTTTCAGCCTTGAGTTCTTTACCCATTACGGTCACATGCCAATTCTTCCCACATTTTGTATTCATAATGTATTTCTTTCTGTCCTAAAAAAAAAAATTACACAACTGTCCAAAATGTTTTTTATCCCAAACTTAATGTTCAAATTCCATCACAGAATATAGAAGAAAATGTTTTTGCATCTCAATTCTCATTAAACTTTTTTCCAGAATCAACATCTATAATTTATCTTTCAAACAACTATTATATGCTTACCTGCTTGATTTTCTTCATTAGATTATACATCTATTAGGTACAAAATATGTCATCTTTATTTTCATATCATCAACTGTGACTGACATATAATATTAGTAAAACAATACTTATTGAATGCATATATGAAAGAAAGAACAGACGAGTCAGTCTATTATTTATCTTTTTGTTGTTGTTGTTAGGTGTCATCAAGTAGATTCCGACTCATAGCGACGCTATGTACAACAGAACGAAATACTGCCCAGTCCTGCGCCATCCTCACAATCTTTGTTATGCTTAAGCCCATTGTTGCAGCCACTGTGTCAATGCATCCCATGGAGGGTTGTCCTCCTTTTCACTGACCCTGTACTTCACCAAGCACGATGTCCTTCTCCAGGAATTGGTCACTTCTGACAACATGTCCAAAGTATGTGACACATAGTCTCACATTCCTTACCTCTAAGGAGCATTCTAGTTGCATTTCTTTTGAGGCAAATTTGTTCATTCTTTTGGCAGTCCA
>NW_004444060.1:3250995-3277941 GCF_000243295.1 Trichechus manatus latirostris | reverse complement strand
GACTGCTGCTTCCATGGGTGTTGATTGTGGATCCAAGTAAAATGAAATCCTTGACAACTTCAATCTTTTCTCCGTTTATCATGATGTAGCGTATTGGTCCGGTTGTGAGGATTTTTGTTTTCTTTATGTTGAGGTGCAATCCATACTGATGGCTATGGTCTTTGATCTTCATCAGTAAGTGCTTCAAGTCCTCTTCACTTTCAGCAAGCAAGGTTGTGTCATCTGTATAACATAGGTTGTTAATGAGTCTTCCTCATATAGTCTGGCTTCTTGGATTATTTGCTCAGCATACAGATTGAATAGGTATGGTGAAAGGATACAATCCTGATGCACACCTTTTCCTGACTTTAAACCACGCAGTATCCCCTTGTTCTGTTCAAACGACTGCCTCTTGATCTATGTACATATTCCTCATAAGCACAATTAAGTGTTCTGGAATTCCCATTCTTCTCAATGTTATCCATAATTTGTTATGATCCACACAGTCCAATGCCTTTGCATAGTCAATAAAACACAGATAAACATCTTTCTGGTATTCTGTGCTTTCAACCAGGATACAGCTGACATCACTAATGATATCCTTGGTTCCACACCCTCTTCTGAATCTGGTCTGAATTTCTGTCAGTTCCCTGTCAATACACTGCTGCAGGCTCTTTTGAATTATCTTCAGCAAAATTTTACTTGTGTGTGATATTAGTGATATTGTTCGATAATTTCACAATTGGTGGGATCACCTTTCTTGGGAATAGGCATAAATATAGAACTCTTCCAGTCTGTTGGCCAGGTAGCTATCTTCCAAATTTCTTGGCATAAATGAGTACTTCCAGCGCTGCATCCGTTTGTTGAAACATCTCAACTGGTATTCCCTCAATTCCTGGATCTTTGTTTTTCGCCAGTGCCTTCAGTGTAGCTTGGACTTCTTCCTTAAGTACCATTGGTTCCTGTTCATATCATACCTTCTGAAATGGTTGAATGTTGACTAAATCTTTTTGGTATGGTGACTGTGTATTCCTACCATCTTCTTTTGATGTTTCCTGAGTCGTTCAATATTTTCCCCATAGAATCCTTTAGTATTGCAACTCAAGGCTTGAATTTTTTCTTCACTTCTTTCAGCTTGAGAAATGCAGAGCATGTTCTTCACTTTTGGTTTTCCATCTCCAGGTCTTTGCACATGTTATTATAATACTTTTCTTTGTCTTCTCAAGCCTCCCTTTGAAATCTTCCATTCAACTCTTTTACTTCATCATTTCTCCCTTTCACTTTAGCTACTTGACTTTGAAGAGCAAGTTTCAGAGTCTGTTCTGACATCCATTTTGGTCTTTTCTGTCTTTCCTGTCTTTTTAATGACCTCTTGCTTTCTTCGTGTATGAGGTCCTTGATGTCATTCCATAACTTGTCTGGTCTTCGATCATTAGTGTTCAGTGCGTCAACTCTATTCTTAAGATGGTCTCTAAATTCAGGTAGGATATACTCAAGGTCGTGCTTTGGCTATCGTGGACTTGTCCTAATTTTCTTCAGTTTCAACTTGAACTTGCATATGAGCAGTTGATGGTCTGTTCCACAGTCAGCCCCTGGCCTTTTTCTGACTGATGATATTGAGCTTTTCCATGGTCTCTTCCTACAGATGTAGCTTATGTAGTAGAGGATTGACTCCTGTGTATTCCATCAGGCTAGGTCCACATGTATAGTTACTGTTTATGTTGGTGGAAAACGATATTTGCAATGAAGAAGTTGCTGATCTTGCAAAATTCTATCATGCAACCTCCAGTATTGTTTCTATCACCAAGGCTATATTTTCCTACTACCATCCTTCTTCCTTTCCAACTTTTGCATTCCAATCTCCAGTAATTATCAATGTATCCTGATTGAATGTTCGATCAATTTCAGACTGCAGATAAAAATCTTGAATTTCTTCATCTTTGGCCTTAGTGGTTGGTGGGCAAATTTGAATAATAGTCTTATTAACTGGTCTTCCTTGTAGGCATATGGATATTATCCTATTATTGACTGTGGTGTACTTCATGGTAGATTTTGAAATGTTCTTTTTGATGATGAAAGTGACACCATTCCTTTTTAAGTTGTCATTCCAGCATAGTAGACCATATGATTGTCCAATTCAAAATGGCCAGTATCAGTCCATTTCAGCTCACTAATGCCTAGAATATCAATGTGCATGTGTTCCATTTCATTTTTGACAATTTTCAGTTTTCCTAGATTCATACTTTGTACATTCCACGTTTCAATTATTAATGGATGTTTGCAGCTATTTCTTCTCATTTTGAGTTGTGTCACATCAGCAAATGAAGGTCTGGAAAGGTTTACTCCATCCACGACACTAAGGTCGATTCTACTTTGAGGTAGCAGCTCTTCCCCAGTCGTATTTTGAGTGCCTTCCAACCTGAGGGGATCATCTTCCTGCACTATATCAAACAATGTTCCACTGCTATTCATAAGGTTTTCACTGGCTAAACCTTTTAAGGTATAGACTGCCGGGTCCTTCTTCTTAATCTATCTTAGCCTGGAAGTGCAACTGAAACCTGTCCACCATGGATGACCCTGTTGGTATTTGAATACCAGTGGCATAGCCTCCAGCATCACAACAACATGCCAGCTCCCATAGTATGACAAACTGACAGACAAGTGGAGAGATTTACCTTTTACTTACATATTATGTACTACCTACCATCTGTCACTTCTTTAATGTTTGTTACATATGTACTTATTTTTATTTACTTTTTGTCCACTTTGTATTATATTCCCATTGACGAGTGACATTTTATTTTACTGTTATGTGTTCAAAATAGGTACTGCAATATATGATTTTTTTTTAACAGCAGGCAGTGAAAAGGTAAGGTTTATGATGTTTTATTTAAAAACAAGAAACTATATTTGAGGGTATCCATAATATTTATCTCTCCAAAGTTATGTGGAAAGTCAAGAATATTATTGAGAAATGGATTACTTCTTTAACACCTGCATGCAATTATTTTGGAGTTTGAAGATTAATGGATGTAGATCATTTACTTGAGTCTTCAATTTATGTTGAATATATATATACAGATCCTGTATCCACTGAAAAATTATTGGAGAAACATAAAATTAGGACCAAGGTTTATTGAAGAGCCAATAATCTTGGCTTAGAAAAAAATGTATGTTCTTTACAGAATTAAAAACAATACAATAATACAAATGATAATTAATAGATACATTGTAACAGCAGGTTTGGAAGTAAAGCATTATTAAAATCTATTCTCTATGTTTTCTAAGCCATATTTTGGAGTTATTATTGACATGTTCTTTACATTTTTCATTTTCAAATACGTATCTGTATTTATAGCTAATTCACAATTGTATGCACTAGCAAATACAAAAGAAGGAACTGTTTATTCCAAAAAATAATTATATACAGTTTTGTGACACACATCTGTAAGTACAATATTTTAGAGATAAATACTGACACATAACCTATGCCTGTTTTTAGCCATTGAAGTCTCTTCAAATATCAGGTCACATATGAAACAAACATATAATAGATGAGTCCTAAAGAAGTCCCTGGGTGGTACAAATGGTCAAGCCCTTGAGTACTAGCCAAAAGGTTGGAGGTTCAAAACCACCCAGAGGCACCTTGAAGATGTGCTGGGAAATCTGCTTTTGAAAGGTCAGAGCCTTGAAAACCTTATGCAGCAGTTCTACTCTGTACACATGGAGTCTCCATTAGTTAAAATCAACTTGGCAGCAATTAACAACAACATGACTTTAAAAGATGATTAGACATTCCCTTTCTGCATGCTGAAGTCTAACATAAGAGATTATTAGATTTCACCAACATTTAAATTACTTTCTTTGATTTGCTTTTGACTATTACAAGTAGCTATGAAATGACTATTCTGTATACAAAGTATTGTCAGCATTTTGTATTGCTGATTACATCCAAAGAGAATAATTGGAATTCTATTTAAAAAAATAATCTATGTCCTCTTAAGGCTGTTGATGCCCTTTTCCAGAATTTCTCTCCAGAAAAGATGCTTTCATTTAAACTACTTACAATAGTTGTAAAAGTGTTCAGCTCACTTAACACTTGGAAGCACTGTGTATTATCACTTTTGATAGTTATTGTAAATTTGATGAAAATATGTCTCAATATACTTGATATTATGGTTGAAAATTTTCTTATGTTTATCGAATGTTTGCACATACGCTTTTATAAATATCTTCCAACTTTACTAATAGAGTTTCTTAATTTTCTTATTCAGCAACACTCCAGGAGGTACAGAACACATATTCATTAAAATAATTAGAATTAATTTTAATTTAATGGAAGCTTAATATTTTGACTAAAATGAATATGTCACCCCCATTCCAGTCTCTTGAACATTGCAAGCTATGAGAGAAAGTGAATATAACAAGTCAACAAAAGCAGGCTTTGATTTATTTCTTCGTCGTTTGGAAATTGTATATCATATAGTTTAATTTTTTTTTCCAAACAATACTTTTCTATTGAGAGAGCTGCTGATGATGTTGATTTTGCTGATACTTTTTGAGGAAAACAGCAAAGGAAGTCTTAACCTTTATTTCACACTAAGATTCTTATTCTTGAATAATCTCTACACAAGACATCCTTTTCTTTAGAAGTGTTTGACATAATATCTGATTGAATGCTTATCATTTTTAGATTTCCCTCAGACTTGCCTCTTCTCAGCATGAATCTGCTCAATTCTTGATCATATTATTAATTTTAAATAGTTGCCATGTTCAGCTTTCATATCACTGTGTATATTAAGAATTGCCCATTATTTTAACTAATGTCCAGTTTGATCTTTAATATTTCCTGGAAAAGATCAAATTCTTGACTTGTATGTAAAGTATAATTAAGCAAAATGAATGGAAGTACATGAATTCAGAAAACTATGAGTAAATATAAAGTAACCCATGCATTGCAAATTGTACCATTGTTAACTATGTCAATGCATCATCTTAGTACTAACAGTCCTAAATTTATCTATGTAATAGCATAAAAGTATCTTCCGACTTAAAGTGTAAGTCAGAACCGACTCGTTGCTACCCTAAAAACAACACTTAATGGCCAAAGAACTAAGAATGATTTTTATATTCTAAAACTTTTTTTTGAGACAAAAATATTATATGATAGATCGTATATCATCTGCAATGCCTAAAATATTTACTAACTTGCCATTACTGAAAGTTTTCTAATCCTCGTAGAGAGTTTACATGAAGGTTTAACCTACTCATAAAGGTACTGTAACATTATGATTATATCCCCTCAACTCTCCACAGAAATAAATGAAATATTAAGAGACTAATTTAAGTTGACTTTTCTAAATTAAAATCCAATATTAATACATCCATGGATCAAAAAGAAAAGTGAACCCGAAGGGAGGCTCTCTTTGCAAAGGAATCTGGCTGTTTAGCTATTGCAGTTTAGTAGAGAAATGCTTTATGGGAATCAATAGACAGCAATCAGGCTCATAGTGTGAAATCAAAGGATAGCATGATGCACTCTAGACCACAGAATACAGCTGGAAGAAAAGAAATCTGCTGACCAATTCCTATAGCTATGGATTTGATGAAGGTGCATAGTAAACAGGAAGATGAGAGGAAATAGGCAATGACTCACTGCAAAGAACTGGCTGAGCTGCTATGTTGTTTAGTGTCTAAGGATTAAGCATAAAATATCTTCATAATTTGGTCTGATAAGAAGATAGAGCCAACAATATAAAACCATCCTCTGACTTGTTGGTCCTCAGTGAAAAATGTCACTAGTCTATCAGGCTGAACATAAAGAGAAAGAGAAAAAATAAAGAAATCAAACTCACAATAAAGATGAAAGAGAATGAAAAATTGCAAAACCATTAAAATCAATACATGCTAAAAGAGAGCACTGGCAATTTTTTTTTTTTTTTAAATGAGGACGAACTAACTCCTGATGAAATAAAAAGTAATATAGCAATCTACGTGGCTCTTAAATAGGTCTGTTGGAGTTCCTCAAAGTCGTAAAGGAATACTGTCAATATTAAAATAAAAAGGATAATGAATCAAAAATCATAAATGAGATGGAAAATAATTTTAAAATAAAAAGAAAAGAAGATGAAAAAAATGAATAAAATATCCTGGAACGTAAAATAAAGACATAGAAAAATAAACTCAATGTACGAAACGAAATATAATTTAAGGGCAAAAGACAAGTGAAATAATTAATTGAAAAATAGCTTTGGAAAATTATATCATAGTACTATCCAAAACAATGAAAATAAAAACAGGAAAGGATTGTTAACAGATGTGAGAACTGGAGAAGTCACAACATATTAAATTCAGAAGAATCTATACATAGATGGAATATTTGAGAAGGCAAGTATTAAAAAAGAATGATTTGATATATTCTAGACCTGAATAAATATTTGACACATCACAATTGAAAAGGACATCATGTGCCAAGTAGAACAATACATACATTCATACGTAGGTACATCTGTCAGGATTCATTCAGACAAATAAAACCACTCTGAGTGATATAGATCAAGAGATTTATTTTAGGAAGTAGAGGATTCAGTATGTGGGAACTGATTATGAAATCTATTCAATCTATTCCTGGACTTGATGTTACTATGGGCCAAATAGGGCAGGAATCTAGAAAATAAACTGAACCTCAAAGGTGAAAAAGAAAGAAAAAACTGGAAAACTATAATGTGTGAGAATAAACTGGAATCTATGTCTATCCTTCACTGACTTCATCCATAATGAAGCAGGTGACCTGCATGCAGCACAAGCTAGTATGCTTTTTCATTGAACTGCACATGTACATGTACTTATAGTCTCTTGAGTGATATTTGAAGGGTGGAAGTGAATCAGCAACCATTTTGTAGCTCACATATGTTGTCTATCCGATACTATGGAAGGTGGAGGCACTTCAGGCATGGATGCTTCCAGGCTTGCATGATAAGCTAGTGATCCAGAGGTACACAGGGCCTGGTGCCCTACTCTGGCTTTCCTACAATAAAAATGGCAGCTTTTTTTACTACCTTCCAACCCCCCTGGGAATTTATTTTGTTGCCAGTCTCAATCTGGTACAATGAAGGAAAGGGAATTCTGGGAATTCCAGCTTGGCTATGTTGACACAGTGCAAATTCACCACAGGGCACATTTAGAAAACATAAAATGGAACAGCAGGATGCTGAGGACATAGAGAAATCTTAAGATTTTGCAGAAACACAGATGGATTATTTAAATATATTTAAATAATAAACACCTATCATACTGGCAGCAGAAAAAATCATCATATACAAATGATAGCAGTAGCTAATGGGATTATGTCTTCACGTAGGTGAGAGAAATTATTTACCTCGAATTTGATACTCAACCAGGCTATCAAAAATAAATCATGAAATGGACATGTTTCCGGATATTCACATATAAAGAGAATTTACCACACAACTACCACCTCTGAAAGAATGAGTGAAAGATATATTTCAACTAACCAAAAAAAAAAAAAAAAAATCCATTGCCCTCAACTTGATTCCTATTCGTAGTGAGCCAGTAGGACAGATTAGAGCTACCCCATTGAGTTTTCTACGCTGAAATCTTTTTCGGAAAGAGACTGTCACATCTTTCTTCCCTGGAGTGGCCGGTGGGTTCTAACCTGAACTTTCAGTTAGCAGCTGAGCGTTTTAGCCACTGTGCCACTAGTGCTCCTCATTTCAGCTAAAAGAGAGGTAAATGTGGTAGAAAGGTATTTGGGCAAGAAATAATGGTGAGAACAAAATGTGGAAATTATGCTTTTATTTTAATTAATTATTCACGAAAATATAATATCAGAATTATAAACAAAAGCAATGAAAGTGATATTTTTCAATTAATCATTGTTAACATATTCCAGAGAAAAATACAGAAATAGACTAACTTTAGATTTTTTTAATGTAATTAAATGTTCATGGTAGTCACTAACAATAGAAATATAATTTAAGATTTTTGAACCCAAAATAGAAAAGCACACATAATGAAAATGTATTAAGTCAATAGAAAGTAGATATACAAAAAGAAGTCAAGCAAAATCAAAAACAAGAAAACAAATTGCAGTTCAGTTACAAAGTAATAAAAATAAGTAAAATTTGATTAGACCAACTCGTTGTTGTTGTTAGAAGTCCTTGAATCGGTCTGACTCATAGACATCCCAAATGTAACAGAACGAAACCTTGTTGCATCCTGTACAATCCTCACAATAGTAGATATATTTGAGCTTCTTTTTGTAGCCACTGTGTCAATCCATCTCATTGAAGGCCTTCCTATTTTTTGCTGACCCTCTACTTTACCAAGCATGATATCCTTCTCCAGGAACTGGTCCCTTCTGATAACACGTCCAAAGTACGTGAGAAAAAATCTGGCCATCCTTGAATTAGATTGAAGTTGTCAAGGATTTCATTTTACTTTTCTTGACTGTTGCTTCCACGGGCATTGAGTGTGTATCCAAGTAAAATGAAATCCTTGACAACTTCAATCTTTTCTATATTTATCATGATGTAGCTTATTGGTCTAGCTGTGAGGATTTTTTTTTCTTTATGTTGAGGTGTAATCCATACTGAAGCCTTTGATCTTCACCAGTAAGTGCTTGAAGTCTTCTTTACTTTCAGCAAACAAGGTTGTGTCATCTGCATATTCCAGATTGTTAATGAGTCTTCCTCTAATCCCAATGCCACATTCTTCTTCATATAGTCGAGCTTCTTTGATTATTTTCTCAGCATACAGATTGAATAAGTATGGTGAAAGGATACAACCCTGATGCACACCTTACCTGATTTTAAACCACACGGTATCCCGCTTGATCTATGTACAGGTTCCTCATGAGCACAATTAAGTGTTCTGGAACTCCCATTCTTTGCAACATTCTTCATAATTTGTTATGATCCACACAGTTGAATGCCTTTGTGTAGTCAATAAAACACAGGTAAACATCTTTCTGGTATTATCTGCTTTCAGCCAAGATCCATCTGACATCAGAAATGGTATCCCTAGGTTCCACATCCTCTTGTGAATCTGGCTTGAATTTTTGGCAGTTCTCTATAAATACATTGTTGTAACCATTTTTTATTATCCAGCAAAATTTTACTTGTGTGTGATATTAATGATGTTGTTTGATAATTTCTGCATTCTATTTGATCACCTTTCTTTGGAATGGCCACAAATATGGATCTCTTCCAGTTGGTTAGCCAGGTAGCTGTCTTCCAGATTTCTTGCAACAGACAAGTGAATACCTCCAGCACTACATCCCTTTGTTGAAACATCTAAGTTGGTATTCCATTAATTCCAGGACCCTTGTTTTTTGCCAATGCCTTCAGTACAGCTTGGACTTCTTCATTCAGTAACATTGGTTCTTGATCATATGCTACCTCCTTAAATGGTTGAACGTTGACCAGTTCTTTTCGGTACAGTGACTCTGTGTATTCCTTCCATCTGCTTTTGATGCTTTCTGCATCATTCAATATCTTGCATACCAAAACCCAAAGCCTGTTGCTGTCAAGTCGATTCCTACTTATAGTGACCCTGTAGGACAGAGTAGAACTGCCCTTAGAATCTTTCAGTATTGCAACTTGAGGCTTGGATTTTTTCTTCAGTTATTTTTGCTTGGAAATGCCAAGCATGTTCTTCCCTTTTGGTTTTCTAGCTCGAGGTCTTTGCATATTTCTTTATAATACTCTGCTTCACTTGTTGAGCTGCCCCTTAGAATCTTCTGTTCAGCATTTTTATCTCTTCATCTTTCTTTTGCTTTAGTTACTCTAAGTTCAAGAACAAGTTTCAGAGTCTCTTCTGGTATCCATTTTGGTCTCTTCTTTCTTTTCTATCTATCATTTTTTTTTTTTTAATGATCTTTTGCTTTCTTTCTTCGTGTTTGATGTCCTTGATGTCATCCCACAACTCTTCTGATCTTTGGTAATTCTTGTTCACTAGGTCAAATCTATTCTTGAGATGGTATTTAAATTCAGGCAAGATATATTTAAGCTTGTAATTTTCCTTCATTCATATTTTGTAAATTCCTCGTTCCAATTACTAATGAACGTTTGCACCTGTTTCTTCTCGTTTTGAGTCATATCATATCAGCAAATGAAGTTCTCAAAAGCTTTACTCCATTCAAGTCATTAACATCAACTCTAGTTTGAAGGGGCAGCTCTTCCCCATTCATATTTCAAATGACTTCTAACCTGAGACTCATTTTCCAGCACTGTTTTGGACAATGGTCTACTACTATCCATAAGATTTTAATGGGTTAATTTTTTTTTTTTTTTTTTGGAAGTAGATTGTCAAGTCCTTCTTTATAGTTTATCTTAGTATGGAAGCTCAGATAAAATCTGTCCACCGTGGGTAATCCTGTTGGTGGTTGAAATACCAGTGGCATAGCTGCCAGCATCACAACAAACTGCAAGCCACCACAGTATGACAAACAGACAGACATTTTTTTTTAAACCAGGATTAATGACGTTTAACTTACATACAGTAAAATTCATTATTTTTTTAGGCTTAGACTTCTAAGACTTTCTTGAAATGTATGTGAAATCTTGTAGATACCACAATAATCAAGATATAGAACATCTCCATTACTTTAAACAGTCCCCTCATGTCCCCTTATAGTCAACCCTTTCCAAGCCTAGTCCCTGATAACTGATCTTGGGTTTTCTGTCCTTATTGATTTATTTTATTTTTTTAATTTTTGTTTTTGCTGGATGATTTTTTGCTAAGAATTGGAATAGACTTGATGGCAATGGGTTTGGGTTTTCATATGATTTTAAAAAATTGGAACTATTTACGTGCAATAATTTTCACCCATTTTAAGTGCATAATTTTATGAATTTTCATTTAGTTTTTAATATCTGTGAACTGTATATGAATTTTTAAGCCAGCCACATGCTACTTTGATTTTGGAGGACTGAAGCTGATTAAGATTCAGTACAAACAAAAAGGACTCTTTCTGTAGAGGGTATGGACCTAAGCTGAGTCATATGCAGCCTGGATCTCAGCAAGAGCCACAGGAGAGGACAAATGTAGAGTCACAAGGAATATATGTGACTACAGTATATGGTAGCATGCTATGAACAATGTAGTTAGCAGGCTATTTTAAGACAGGATCAAAACCACTGGGACCGTAATGGTGGCATCCTCTATTTCTGGAGCACACTAGACATAGCATCCAAAGACTTGGGTCTGGAGAGTGTTTAGTAGGTGTGACTGGCCTCAGAGTATAGGCTGGGGCAATTAAGCAATAAGGGATACTTCTTTTAAGCAAACATGCTTGAGGCAGGCATTTGATTCTAAAGAAAAGAGAGGCTTTACACTTTGAGGAGTCCCTGGGTGGTTCAAATGGTAAATGCATTCAGCTACTAACTAAAAGGTTGGAGGTTTGAGTCCACCCAGAAGTCCCTTAGAAGAAAGGCCTGGCAATCTACTTCCAAAAAATCATCCACTGAAAACCCATATGGAGCACAGTTCTACTCCTACACACATGGTGTGGATGTGAGTCAGAATCTACTTGACAGCCACTGGTATATACTAGGGGTAAGGGCTGGGAGGACGAACAATATTAACTGCTCTTCAGTTGCAAGTCAGCTGAGTTTTGCATGTGATATTGTGAGATTTCAGCTATAAATTGTTCATGCAAAGTAGCTAAGAAGCTCTTGATCACCACTATGAGTTATGTCCTCAATTCAGGGTCAAGAAGGAAAATGAAGAGTTAAATGACCTTGAGTCCTAGGATGGCTTCTGTGTATGCTGAAAGGGCAACTACCATTACCCAACCTGAAGGTGACATTTGACTGGTTAGCTATAAGCCTTCCTTTGGAGGCTGGTTTCTTGGTCTGAAGGAATTCCACTGCTCAAAAAGCATGAGGGATTCTATGACATGTCCTAGAATTCACAACCAATTCATGCTGTCAAGCTATAAATAAGGCTCAAAGGGAACTGGAAATTGTGGAATTAAGCAGAGGTAGAATTATTCCCACAGGTAATGTATATATATCATACCAATATTAATTTTGTGCTAGAAATTTTCCCAACTGAATTTAAAATCCACAAAAACTGGACTTACAACAGTATATATCCAGTGACTATAAATTTGATGAACTAGAAATTTTTGTTCTTCCCTCATCACCTCAGATTCAGGTCCTTTTTTTTATAGCTTTAGGCTATATTAAGTGCTAGTTTCTCAAAATATAATTGTGTCTGTGATAATTGGATTAGATTCTGTGTACCAGGTGGTTTGCTATAGGTGAGGAGTATGTTCTGGTTGTTTGTTGCCATGGAGTTGATTCTAACCCATGCCAACCCCATGTGTGCAGAGTAGAATTGCTCCATAGAGTTTTCAAGGCTGTGACCTTTTGGAATCACCAGGCGTGTCATCCATGGCTCCTTTGGGTGGGTTTGAACTGCCAACTTTTCATCTAGTAGTTTGTGCTACCCAGGGACATGCGGAGTATAAGACCAGGATTGTAATATTCTTTTGTGACCTACTAATTTTTTGGTTGCTTTCAAAAGTGAGGTACATGGAGAGTGACATGGAAAAAAAGAACTTTCTGAGGCCCTGTAGGAAATACTAGTATTTTGTGAGAGATAGATCTGAGAGAAGATGCTAAGAAGGCAAAACTACACTCAGGCATTGAGAACCGCTAGACTTGAGATTAGTCACTAGATGGTGCAAATGGTTGAGGTTGGAGGTTCAAGTCCACCGAGAGGTACCTCAGAAGAAAGGCCTGACAAACTACTTTCAAAATACCAGCCTTTGAAAACTCTATGAATTGCAGTTCTGCTCTGACACACATGGGGTTGCCATGAGTTGGAATTGACTCAACAACAACTAGTTAGACCTGAGATTGAGCAAAATATGAAAGAAGAGAGGATAGATTGTGGATTTACTTTTCTTAGAATGGTAACTCAAAGATGCAAGAGAAACTGATTTTGTACTTTCTTCCTCTGCTTGAGGATTTGTCTACAAAGAGGATTTACCATTTGGAATTTAATTTCTCCCTGGTATTTGATATTGGGAGAGGACATGTATTCAAATGAGGCATATTTGTTTACCAGCGTTTTTATCACTGGATTAGATTTGTGCCTCTGCTTTTTAGAATATCTTTAGGGTTCCATTTGTTGTTATTGCAGAATTTCTTTTGTGTTTTCATGGAAAATGTGACTACACATAATTTGGAAAGAGAAGTAGAATTTCAAATGAATTTTTAGTCTTGGTAAAACAGTGACTTTAGACTTAATTCGATCATATATCTGAAACTTATCGGTGGAAATACCTAGGCTGTCTAAATATTTCCCTGGTAGGTGGACAAAATAAATGTTATTATAAATATGGATGCAGATCTGTCCTGCTACTGGCCATTTCCACCTTGAAGCAAGTTAACCATATGTCTGTTCAACAATAGGCTTAATCCAGAAGCCCAGTGCTTTAAGAGAATGAAAAGTTGGGGACCAGTCATTGAGGGAAACTTTTTCTTCCTTTCTGGTTTCCGTGAGGAAGAATATTGTCTTCTTAGCATATGTCTGTTCTCTCTCAGACTATTTATTCACTCTTAAAGCAGACAAGAAAAGAAATCCTGGCAGCACAACTGTTAAGTGCTCAACTGCTAACCAGAAGTTCATCAGTTCAAACCCACCTGCTGCTCCACGGGAGAAAGATGTGGCAGTCGGCTACCATAGAGATTACAGTCTTGGGTCTTCGAAAGCCTATAGGGCAGTTCTACTCTGTCCTACAGGGTTGCCAGGAGTGGGAATTAACTGGACAACAATGTTTTTTTTTTTTGGTGGAGAAGAGGAATTAGTTACTTGATTGATATATTTGAATATACCTGGACATGCTCAGTTCACACCCTTCCCATTCCTTTTCCTATTGGGAAGAGCCATTCCAGAGATAATTCAGAGTGCTCCTGATTTGGGAGAAAGCATTTTCCCATTGCTCTTTCACCAAAAATTTTCACAGAGACATCTGGGAATGGATGGATAACACCACTTGGTTCTGGAGGTTTGTATTATGAAATGAACTTGGTCAAACATATAAGCCATGGACCCCATCTTGGCAATTGTTAGTGTATTAACATGAAATTGAGTAGTCCATATGCTACTTCTTTGTTCTATTTTCTCAACAGGGGAGAGAGTACTGTTTTTTGAACCCCTTTGGAGATCCTAACAAACATCAGTCTATTCTAATATGTAATGTAAGTGTCATTTCTATCTTTATAGAACTAATCATATGAGGGAGGAAGGAAATGATCAGTGTGAGAATATAGAAATAACTAGCCTAAGATAGATTTATTGTAAACTTAAGTACTAAAGCTTATTTGCAATGAGTTATTAAACAAAGCAATTTTCCTTTTCTCCATTTTGCTAAATGGTATAAGCAATAAGCGAGAGAGGAGTTATTACTAAAAAATTTGAAAATGGGAAGTATTGTACATGCCTGATTTTCATAAAGACTAAAACTGGATTCCTGATTAAATTATTCTGTAAAGTTAAGGAAAGTGCTTACAAAGATAAATAGAATACTTGAGGACAGCCAGTGAAGAAAGTATAATTTGAAAGACTATAAAATGTTAACATAATGAATCTCTACAACCTTAGATGTTCTGTGAACAACTATACTTTTTATAAACGTGTGAGTTGCTAAATCAAGGAAAACCCAATGATGAACAAATGAAGGGGTACAATGAAGAAATAAAAGACTAGCAAATTAAACAAATAGGTAAGAAAAAAAACAGCTTTAGGGTCACATGAATAAATACATTAAAACTACTGAATAACATGTAAACTTGTCAATGTTAATGTGCTTTTCAGGCTGACAATAAACCAGCTCTCTGGGCCTCTAGCATTCAGTCTGTATATGTCTGATTTAAAGTCTAAAAAATGTACGTAAACAAACAGTCTTCAAAGCATTCAAGGCTGCAAAGAAAATGTTCATTGATTTAATAGGATTAAGATTAGAGAAAACTGAATGAGAAGTAAATTAAATTTGAAAATAATTAATTTCATGCCTTGCATCCATTAAGTGCTGAAAAACAAGCAAACAAACAAACAAATAACTATAACATAAGTAGTGGAAATTTAAATTTAAATAGAGACCAATCATTTTAGAAACTTTCTCAAATTCATTATGTTTCCATTATTTCTTAATGCTCAAATTAATCCGTTTCTAGAAAAGATGAGTATACATTAAAATGCACCGTAAAAATATTTGTATCACTGAATTTTTCTTCATCGAAAAGCAATATTCAAGACAAGCTTAACTCTAAATTTGAGTATTTTTTCATGTCTATAAATAATGGTTAAGCTATAATTCGAGTGTAATAAAAATATCTAAGCTACATTTCCACCATGCTACTAAAATAAATAAATGAATGAGTAAAAAGGAATGTCAAGACTTCAGAAGTCAATGTGAATTAATAATTGAGAATAATAATTTTATAAGGGTTATCAACTAATGGCTAGTAGCTAGAGTGTTTTTTTTTTTTTTTTTTTTTTAACGTTGTGCCCATCGCCACAAGACTAACGCAGAAACAACAAACATAGAAACATTTTAGATCAAAATAGTGGATAGGGGATATTGGCTAGTAAAATGGTATGGGGTTACTGGGAAAACAGCACATAAAAGTTGTCATAGATCTCTTACCCAAACTGAGGAATTCTATTTGCTCACTTTCAAAAAAAAACAGAAAAAAAAATTATTGTTTTTCATTTGACATCAAAGGATTTTATACCTATCTCTCCACCTTAAACCTAAAAAAATGCATGTTTATTATCTTAAAGGGAGTTCTGGTGGTGCAACGGTTAATCCCTTGACAGCTAACCTAAAAGTTGACAGTCATAACCCATTCGGCAGCTCCGCAAGAGAAAGATCTGGTGATCTGCTTCTGTAAAGATTATAGCAAAGAATTCCCTTTGGGGCAGTTCTGTTCTGTCACATGAGGTCATGAAGTGTCAGAATAGACTTGATGGCATCCCATAACAAAAATAAGTTATCTACCAACCAACAGACACTTGAGGAATACTCAGGCTATAAAATATATGATGCTAAATTTGATATATAAGAAAATAATTAATTTTCTATACAGTTCAAATCCACCAGGCACTCTTTGGAAACTCTGTGGGGAAGTTCTACTCTATCCTATAGGGCCACTGTGAGTCGGAATCAGCCCCCTGTGTCAATGTTTTTTTGTTTTTTTTTTAAATTCACGTGAAGTCATTAGGTATCCAAAAATACTTTCCTTTTTTTGGAATTGAAGTAAATATATAAGTATTTTCAATCTTCTTCATATGTACATTGAGTGACATTAGTTATATTTATCACGTTGTTCAACCATTAACATTACCTGTTTCCAAATTTTCCCACCACATTTAACAAAATGTCAAAAGGATAACCTACATAGATATTCTTTTTTTTTTTTTCTCCTTTAAAGAAAGCCTAAGCTACGCAACTTTAGGGCTAAGAATAATACTGACAGTCTACCCATTGAAACTCTTCATGTCGTAGCATAAACTTTAAATGTCCTGTATCAGGTATTATTACTAATTTATCAATCTTTCTAAGCAAAAATATCTATCAGATTCAAAAAACTACTACAGAGTGACGTACACTATTATATTTTTCAATAATTTTGACCCTCATTCCAAGAAGAAAATGTTGAATTCCTGAAGAAAAAAAAAAAAAGCAAAAAACTGCTTTTTATTCACTACAGAATTAGTGATTTATATTATCAGTATAGGATGACACTCTCTGGTAATACTTAATGTAATTTATTCATATTAATATTTGGTTCTAAAAATTGTATTCCGAAATTTTTTATCCATCATTGTAGAGAATAATTATATTCTCCTTCAGTAAAATTGTATTTAAAAACAATTTTTGCTTCAATACTGTGCCAGAATATAACGTGGGAGGACAGAAACACAAATAAGACAAATAACAAAAAAGTGTTTACAGTAAAACTGTAAAAAACACACTGATATATCAGTTGTCTTGCAAAATGGTGCATAGGAATTTCATAGTATAAATAAGTTCTATGGAGCATTAAGCAGGAAAAAAATTACAAACGCATACAACTTGAAACAAGTAGAAAAAAACCTGATCTTTCCAATTGAAGGCTTGAAAAGAGAAAGACGAAAAGACCTCGTCAAAAACAATAATTGATTTGCAAGAATCAAGTTTCACTACAACAGTAATTTCAATAAATACAAATTGGTTACATTCACTAATGAACAGATTCTTAGACTGGATTTTAATAGGATGCAATATGTTGTCTACAAAAAGAGTCCCCGAGTGGCAAAAAAGGTTCATTGCTTAACTAGTAACTAGAAGACTGGTGGTTGGAACCCACCTAGAGGTGCCTCAGAAGAAAGGCCTGGAGATCTGCTTCCAAATGGTTGAAGCAGATCTTGAAAACACTATGAAGTACAGTTCTGCTCTGCAGTCGTGGGGTTGTCTTGAGTCAGGATCGACTCAATAGTACCTGTTTTTTTGTCTTGTTTTGTCTACAAAAACAAAACTAAAAATGAAAATGTAGAATTTTCAAAATTAAAGGGAAGAAAATTCACCAAAGATAACTGTTAAAAATAAAGTATCCCATTGTAGCATCTTTTATGTCAGACAAATTCAAATATAAGATGAAAAATAACATAAATTGAAGAGTTAATATAAATGCTTAAAATAGATAAAAATTAAGCAATACTATAATAATGAATATGTACCCAACTAACAATACAAACCCAAATAAATATATAAATATAGATATAAACAACAGATAGAACAAAGAACTGACAGAATAGGACAAAGTAGATAAAAAGATACTTGTAGTTGGACACTTACCACAATCCAAAACACGAGTGATTGAGTTTGAATTTTACAAGGAAGAATTTTACTCAGAAGAAAGAATAACTTTTTGAGAACTAATGTAGTTTTCTGAAAAATTGTATATTGAAAAGACCATGCATTAAAAAACCAAAAACCAAATGCCCTGCTGTCAAGTAAATTCTGACTCAGCGTCTCAATAAATTAAAAAAAAAATCAGATAATATTCAGGGGTCATAATGGAATATATATAATATATAAAAAATCAACCAAAGAAAGCCTAAAAATGAACAGGACTGGAAGCCAAACCACATGTTACTAAATAAGAATTGCATTAGAAATTCGTTAAGGAAATTATAAGACAGTTATAAGGCAAATGGCATTGGAAATGCTGAATTTAGAAATTTCGTAAACAGCCATAACAGTACTTCAAGACTATCTTTAAAAAATGTTTTACTGTACTTTTTTTAATGTATCAAATAATATTCAAACTTGGGGAGTCTACTTCCAAATTTTATTTGTTGATGCAAAGTGGTCAATTGAATAGGTGGTCAAGGAAATTAGTTTTACAGCATAAAAGCGGTCATGTAAATCTCATTTTAAAAAAGTTGAATATTAACAATTAAAAAATTAATGCTGCCTCTGTCAATCTTGCTTCATTAAAAAAATGTATTGTTAATCAGTTTATTGTGAAAATAGATGAAATTAATAATTTTAGATCCCATAATAGAATCAAAAGATTCTCAACTTCTTGAAATTTTTGTAAGTCAAACAATAAATCAAATTCTATGTATTTGAAATGTAACACCCTGAGTTTATCTATAAATGCATTCTTTAAAATGTATTTGATGTTACTATTATAATTGTTTTGGGGTGCCACAAACCGCGCCCATGTAAGACAGCAAACTTAATCGATAAATGTTGTGTGTGTTTTGACTGTTCCACAAACCAGCCGTCCCCTCACCTCTCTCTCTCTCTCTCCTTGGGTTTCCCTATTCCCTCAGACAAGACAATATTGAAATTAGGCCAATTAATAACCCTGCAATGGCCTCTAAGTGTTCAAGTGAAAGGAAGAATCACACATGTCTCACTTTAAATCAAAAGCTAAAAATGATTAAGCTGAGTGAGGAAGGTGTGTCAAAAGTCTAACTAGGCAGAAAGCTAGGCCTCTTGTGCCGAATAGTTAACCAAGTTGTGAATGCAACAGAAAAGTTCTCGAAGGAAATTAAAAGTGCTGCTCTTATGAACATCCAAATGATAAGAAAGCAAAACAGCTTTATTGCCTATATGGAGAAAGTTTTAGTGGTCTGGATAGAAGATCAAACAAGCCACAACCTTCCCTTAAGCCAAGGCCTAATCCAGAGCAAGGCCCTAACTCTGTTCAATTCTATGAAGGCTGAGAGAGGTGAGGAAGCTGCAGAAGAAAAGTTTGAAGCTAGCAGAGGCTGGTTCATGAGTTTTAAAGAAAGAAGTTTGTCTCCATTACATAATAGTGCAAGGTGAAACAGCAAGTGCTAATGTAGAAGCTGCAGCAAGTTATCCAGAAGATTTAGCTAAGACAATGGATGAAGGTGGCTACACTAAATAACATGTTTTCAATAAGAAAAGATTACTCTGAATATTCTATATTCTTTAAGAACACATTGAATGTTGTTTGCTGTGTAAATAATCTAAGCCAAAATACTCTAAATTAAAAAATGCAAATCAAAACTCATAAGGTTTATGTTCCTTATGCTGGTAAATTCTGTTGATAAATATATACACATCTGCCCACCAATCAAATAAGATCAACATTTTAAAGTGTTATATTATTAATAAAACTATGTCATCATAATAGAGGACCAAATAAGAATAGTATTATTTAGCTAAGATCTTGAAATATTTAAATGAATTTAAAAAGTAATCTAAATTTCTCTAAGAAAATAATATTTTAAATAGAAACACAAAATATGACTAATCTGCACATGTTCAACTCTAATTAAAAGCATTTATCACTAGTAACCTGATTCCTTTTGTTATAATTGCCATTGCATAAAAATGTCTGATCAACATAAATGTTTGATTAGTATAACATTTTATTACTTACAATAATGCCTATCATAACTGGCTCAGTATGCAGAAGATAATGTTTTCAGTGACTACTAAAGTTATATAGTGAAATGTTAATTAAAACGGAAGTAGTAAACTGTTTTTTTCCAAGTCCAATTACTTATGAAATTAAAACAATATAAAGCTAAATAATTTGCCACTTGTATTCTCACTGGTATTATAAAATGATAACAGAAGGATTTCCAAAATGATTAGCATGGCTCTGTCATAAACTGTAGGTTGCCAGGTTATTGAATTCTCGAAACAGCTCATAACCTTTTTTTTTTTTTAACTCCCCATAGTGGCAATGAGTGTACCAGTGCAACATAGCAATATAGGAATGCACATTTTTGGAAACATTAGAATGAAAAGGTTATTGTCTTTCTTTCAAAATTGCTATTATAATGATGCAAATTTCTGAAACATTTATTCTGGTTTCTTCAGAATTCATCTCATCAGTTCAAAAGGTTACATCATACTTTTGAATAATGTTTGGATAAGTAAGCCAGGATTAAATTGGTCAAGGGGAGTTTGAGTTCAGAATTCACTGCTTTCAATCACTGTGTAAAACAATGGTTTTAAGGGATTATATTTAAAACAGACTTAGCATTTGCAGCCCATACCAATGTGATTCTTCTGAGGGATTACAGGTAGTCTCTGATTTATGCAGTATTCCAGTTAGGACGAACTGACCACACTTATGACGGTCTTTTTTTTTGTACATCTTATCGTTAGTAATATGTAGTACATACAGTGTTGCAGGACATAATTTGCTGATGTTATCATTCTCATGCCAAGTTTCATAGAATAAAGATTAGATTTATAATGATACTGATAATAAAAAGCAATAATAATGAAAACAAAAAAAATGAGGTATTCGGCTTATGTGAGAACCCACTTATGATGGAGTAACTCAAAGGGAACCCCATCGTAAGTCAGGGACTACTTGTATTAATATATGTAAAAAAACTAATTAAATGATATGTATTTCAATAGTAAAATAATTATATGGTTGACTATATACAGAAATTAGATCCATTCAATTACATTACGTAATTTGTAACTTTTTAGCTTGTCTAATGAACTGGAGGGGACCCTGGTGGCACAGTGGTTAAGCATTTGGCTGCTAACCAAAAGATCAGCAGTTCAAATCCACCAGCCGCTCTTTAGAAACCCTGTGGGGCAGTTCTACTCTGTCCTATAGGGTCGCTATGAGTTGGACTCAACTAGACTCGATGGTAGGGGATTTGGTTTGGTTTGGTTAAGGCTAAAATAACTCTTGTGCCATCTATTGGTGGCCAATATACACGTGGCAAAAAAACAAAAACATGAAAATTTCGAGAAGCATAACTTGATGTGGTATCTGCCTGCATGATGGAACCCAGTAATACTTCCTTGTATTTATACATTGTAGTTTTGTCCCACACTGTACCATGGTTGGTCTCTGTGACCAACAGAATATGTCAAAAATGAGAGTACACCACCTCCGAGATTAGGTTATAACAGACTGTGGATTCTGTCTCCGCATACTCTTGCACATCTGCTCTCTTTCACTTGGTTCATTTGCTCTGTGGGAAGCCCTGTTTTGAGAAAACCCGTGGAGAAGCCCATGTGGCAAGAAACTGAAGCTTCTTGTCAACAATCCTTTGACTGAGTTTGGAAGTAGATTATCCAGCCCCGGGTGAGCCTTGAGATGAATGAAGCCCCAGACAACAGTTGACTGCAACCTCAAGAAACCCAGAACCAGAAATACCCAACTAAGCCACTATTGATTTCCTGATCTTCAGACAATGTGTGAGATAATAGATTATTGTAGTTTTAAAATACTAAGTTTTGGATTAATTATATATATGTATATATATATACATATAAATCTAATTCAGAGATATTTTAGTGTTCTTTAGAGAAACAGAACCAGTGAGAGAGAAAGATACAGAGACAGAGAGAGTGTGTTACTTGGCTCGTGTAATTGTGGGTGTTGGCAAGTCCAAGATTCCTAGGTGAGGTAACAGGCTGGAGAATTCTGCAGATTTACTTCCGAAAACCCATAGGTCAGGTGACGAGACGAGTGAAAAGTAAGAGTGTTCTGAAAAAAATGTCTATTTAAAATTTGGAGGCAAAACACATCCTCGGAAAACTCCTTTTTTGTTCTCAAAGTCTTCAACTGATTGATTGGGTCCTGCCCACATCATTGAAGGTGACCTACTTTACCTGAAGCCGCTGATTTAATCACACGCCATTATTTTAGAAAAGCAACTGGATGAGCGTTTTAACAAACAACTAGAAAGCATAGCCTAACCAAGTTGACACATAAAATTAACCAACAGATTATATAAAACATATTTCAAATAATTAAATTCAAATATATTTTAAATATTTATTAATTCAATAAAAATTTATACTATTCCACCTTGGTCCTGTGTTAGATAGATGAAGTAGTGTTATAATTATAGTGTTGTACCTGACTTCATGGGGGTCTTCCACTGGAAAGTATTTCTGGCCTATTATATTTTTAGGATCCCTGGTGACACAGTGGTTAAGCGCTCAGCTGCTAACCAAAAAGTCAGCAGTTCAAATCCACCAGCCTTTCCTTGGAAACCCTATAGGACAGTTCTACACTGTCCTACAGGGTCGCTTTTAGTCAGAATCGACTGGAGGGCAACAGGTATTTGATAATAGTGTTGTAAAAAGCTGAATGTGGATAAGATTAATCCATTTAAATTATATCACACTAAAAAATATTCCTCCATTCTATCTAGTAACTGACGCCATTCATAGACACCAAATCCCCCAAATACACACCATATGTCATTGCTAAAATATTTGGTGCTTATCTCTTATTAGTTTTTCATGAGTAGTTATGGAAATATTGAGGTTTAAGTGTACAGGCTATATAAGCATTAGATTAAATCTATTATCTCTTTAGAAGTACTACTATAGCAGTATATAGGGCCATTTCAAGTTAAAATTATTCACTTGCTCACTCATTAACATATTTCCAAGTTACATGGAAGTAGCCTACTTACTTTCTATGTGCTGAGTGTGGATACGGGGGCGGGGGGGAAGCACACATTAATACGAGAAAAAGAATATACATACTCCATTTTTTGTTTTGGCTTATTAACATGACTTTCAGGCTGTTACTAGGGCCTTATATTCTGGCCATCCTACATAAAAATTTATGTATAAAATACTAAGAATATCTATGTCTTCTTAAAATGAGAGGAAATAGCTACAATTAATTAACTAATGATTGGAACATGGAATGTACGAAGTATGAATCTAGGCAAATTGGGAATCATCAAAAACGAAATAGAATGCATAACTGAGCCTACATGGACTGGTATTGGCCATTTTGAATGAGATAATCATATGGCTTACTATGCCAGGAATGACAAATTGAAGAGGAATGGTGTCCCATTCCTTATTAAAAAGAACATTTCAAGATCTATACCAAAGTACAAGGCTGTCAATGACAGGAAAATATCCATATGCCTACAAGGAAGAGCAGTTAATATGACTATCATTCAAATGTATACACCAACCACTAATGCCAAACATAGGGAAATTAAAGATTTTGACCAAAGTCTACAGTCTGAAATTGATCAAACATGCAATCAAGATGCACTGATAATTACTGGCGATTGAAATGCAAAAGTTGGAAACAAAGAAGAAGGATGTCTAGTTGGAAAATATGATCTTGGTGATAGAAACTACAATGGAGATCTCATGATAGCATCTCACAAAACCGATGACTTATTCACTGCAAATACCTTTTTTCAACAACATTAACGGCAACTATATACATAGACCTCACAAGATGGAAGACGCAGGAATCAAACCAATTACATCTGTGGAAAGATAACATGGAACAGCTCAATATCATTAGTCACAACAGATCATCAATTGCTCATGTGCAAGTTCAAGATAAAGGAAAAAAATTAGAGCAAGTCCATGAGAGCCAAAATACGTCTTTGAGTATATCCCAGCTGAATTTAGAGATCATTTGATGATTAGGTTTGATGCACTGAACACTAATGATTGAAGACCAAATGAGTAGTGAGATGACAGCAAGGACATCATACATAATGAAAGCAAAAAGTCACTAAAAAGAAAGGAAAAAGAGACCAAAGTGGATGTCAGAAGAGACTCTGAGATTTGCGTTTGAATATCCAGTAGCTAAAACTGTTCGAAAAAATAATGAAGTAAAAGAGCTGAGCAGAAGATTTCAAAGGCAGCATGAGAAGACAAATTATTATAATGAAATGTGCAAAAACATAGAGTTAGAAAATCAGAAGGCAAGAAGACACTCAGCACTTTTCAAGCTAAAAGAACTGGAGAAAAAATTCAAGCCTTGGGTTGAAATACTCACATTATAGGCAAAATATTGAATGACACAGGAAGCATCAAAAGAAGATGGAAGGAATACACAATTACTGCACCAAAATGGTCAACATTAAACAATTTCAACAGGTAATATATGATCAAGAACCGATGGTATTGAAGGAAGAAGTCCAAGTTGCACTGAAGGGAATGGCGAAAAACAAGGCTCCAAGAATTGATGGAATACCAGTTGGGAAATTTCAAGAAACACGCAGCGCTGGAAGTGCTCACTCATCTATGTTAAGAAATTTGGAAAATAGCTTCCTGGCCAGTCAACCCCAAGAGATCCATATTTATGCCCATTCCAAAGAAAGATGATGTAACAGAATGTAGAAATTACCAAACTATATCATTAACAATACACATGCAAGTAAAATTATGCTGAAGATCATTCAAAAGTGGTTGCAGCAGTACATCAACATGGAACGGCCAGAAGTTCAAGCCAGACTCAGAAGAGGACTTGGAATAAAGGATATCATTGCTCATGTCAGATGAATCTTGGCTGAAAGCAGAGAATAACAGAAAGATGTTTACCTGTGTTTTATTGACTATGCAATAGCACTAGATTGTGTGGATCATAACAAATTATGGATAACATTTTGAAAATGGGAATTCCAGAATACTTAATTGTGTTCATTTGGAACTTGTACATAGATCAAGAGGCAGTCATTCAAATAGAACAAGGGGATACGGCATGGTTTAAAGTCAGGAAAGGTGTGCGTCAGTATTGCATCCTTTCACCATACTTATTCAATCTGTATGCTGAGGAAATAATCTGAGTAGCTGTACTATACAAAGAACAGTTGAGGTCTCTATGACTTAGATCCTACTTGAAGGCATATAACAACAACAACAACATGTCAAGTACTATTATTCTGCACCAAATATTAACACAATTATGTAGTAAGGCCATATTAAAAAATAATCCTTGCTTAAAATTAAGTTAATTAGATTATTTTTATTCCTTTCATTTATGCTATGAGTTGGAATCAACTCAGTGGCAATGGATTTTTTTTTAACAGGTTAACTTAAATTATGCTAGCTCATCTAATTTGCCATAAAATGATTGGTTGTAGAGAAAAATATTGTCTACAAGTGAAATACCTTAAGTATTGAGACAAAGGTGTTATTGTTGTCGTTACGTGCCATTGAGTTTATTCCTACTCATAGCAAACTTATGTATAACAGAATGAAACACTGCATGATCCTGTGCTGTCCTCACTTCAGTCCGTTATGGCACCCACTGTGTCAGTCCATCTCCTTGAGGGTTTTACTCTTTTTCATGCCCCTCTACTTTACCAAGCATGATATCATTCTCCAGGGACTGGTCCCTCCTGATAACACGTCCAGAGTATGTGAGACGAAGTCTCACCATCCTTGCTTCTAAGGAGCACTCTGGCTGTACTTCTTCCAAGACAGATTTGTTCTTTCTTCTGGCAGTCCATGGCATGTTCAGTATTATTCACCAACACCATGATTCAAAGTCGTCAGTTCTTCTTAGATATTCATTATTCAGTGTTTGTCTTTTGCTTGCTTATGAGGTGATTAGAAATACCATGGCTTGTGTCAGGCACACCATAGTCCTCAAACTGATGGCTTTGCTTTTTAACACTTTAAAGAAGTCTTTTGCAGGAAATTTGCCCAGTGTCATGAATTGTTTGATTTCTTGACTGCTTCTTCCCTGGGCATTGATTGTGGATCCATGTAAAATGAAATCCTTGATAACTTCAATATTTTTTCCATTTATCATGATGTTGCTTATTCGTCCAGTTGGGATTTTAGTTTTCTTTGTGTTGAGGTTTAATCCATACTGATGGCTATGGTCTTTGATCTTCATCGGGAAGTGCTTCGTGTCTTCTTCACTTTCTGCATGCATGGTGTGTCATCTGCATATCAAAGGTTGTTAATGAGTCTTCCTCCTATCCTGGTGCTACATCATTCTTCATATTGTCCAGCTTCTTGGATTATTTCTTTCGACATGCAGATTGAATAAGTATGGTGAAAAAATACAACCCTAAGGCACACCTTTCCTGACTTTAAACCATGCAGTATCCCCTTGTTCTATTTGAACGATTGCCTCTTGATCTATGTACAAGTTCCTCACGAGCACAATTAAGTATTCTGGAATTCCCGTTCTTCGCAATGTTATCCATAATTTGTCATGATTCACACAGTCAAATGCCATTGCAGAGTCAATAAAACACAAGTAAATATCTTCCTGGAGTTCTCTGCTTTCAGCCAAGATCTATCTGACATGAGCAATGATATTCTTTATTCCAAATCTTCTTCTGAATCTAGCTTGAACTTCTGGCAGTTCCTTGTCAGTGTACTGCTGCAACCACTTTTGAATGATCTCCAGCAAACTTTTACTTGTGTATGTGTTATTAATGATGTCTTTTGATACTTTTTACATTCTGTTGGATCATCTTTCTTTGGAATGGGCATAAATATGGATCTCTTCCAGTCAATTGGTCAGGAAGCTGTTTTCCAAATTTCTTGACAGAGATGAGTGAGCAACTCTGAAACTGGGTCTGTTTCTTGAAACCTCTCAATTGGTATTCCATCAATTCTTACAGCCTTGTTTTTCACCATTCCCTTCAGTGCAGCTTGGACTTCTTTCTTCAGTAACATTGGTTCTT
>NW_004444060.1:3247693-3248890 GCF_000243295.1 Trichechus manatus latirostris | reverse complement strand
ACTTAGACTGAATGTTCATGCTAACTCCTGTTGAACCATTGTGATTAATTTGTAAACAACTTACTCTTACATTTTATTCTGTTTAAGAGATCAAGAATTTCTCATATTGATAATTTTGCTTTATCAGTGCAAATTTGACTATGTACGTAAAATTTTACCCTAGCTTCTGCTCAATAAATATAAATTCCAAATTAGTGGTGGGTAATTTTATGAAATTTTACTATACAGGTAATCACCAACTTAATCAAATTATGACAAAGCACGCTTATGACAGTCCTTTTTTTGGTACATTTTATCATTAGTAATATGTTACATACAATGTTGCAGTTCATAATTTGATATTGACAGAATTTGATACACTGGTCACTTTGCTAAAGTCAATAGGTGATTGGTGAAGCAGTGAGATGTTACCATGAAATATATGAAGAAAAAAAGAAAGGGACCATACAGACAACTCTCATTAATTTTCTGACTAGAAGCACCATTCTCTTTCCCACAGATAATCAAGATGATTCAGAAACTTCCATAAGTGGAGTTATTACTGCAACTGATAAATACCAACATCGCCCAACTCTTCTTCATTGTTGGAGTGTATTTTTATCATTTGTGTAATTTTTTAATGTATGTATGTATTAAAATATGTCTTTAAGTTTAAATGTAATTTTCCAACCCCCTAGGTCAAATAAAGATCAGATTTATAGATACGTATTTATAATAAAAGGTACTAATAATTTAAAAAATGATATATTCAACTTATGTCAGAACCAAATTACGACAGTGGTCAGAATGAAACCCCTTTTGTAAATTGGGGACTAGCTCTACCTGTAAGAATTAATTAACTTATAAGAGTTAATTCTAAATTTTTTAGTTAAAAATTTATTATACATATTCTTTTTCATAGAATTCTAGGGGAAAATATCTATTTCTGACATGGGCTTCAATATTAAAATTTATTTTTAAGACTATTCTTATTTCAGGATAGTTTAGATTTACCGAAAAGTCGAAAGTTTGTACAAGGAGTTTTTTTCATTCCTCGCTCAGGTTCTCCCATTGTTAACATTTTGTATTACTATGGTACATTTGTCACAATGAAAGAACCAATATTGGTACATTACTGTTAACTACACTTGGTTTATTAGGATTTCACTTGTTTTCCCCTAATGTCCTTTTTCTGTTTCACTATCCCTTCCATGGTAC
>NW_004444060.1:3245421-3246461 GCF_000243295.1 Trichechus manatus latirostris | reverse complement strand
ATACTATAATAAATTTCCACATTGTTTTCTATCTGTTCTTATGATTTTCATAACTCTGCTTTATTGAAGGGAGTTAAAAGTTGCAATATCAGGGCCCTTGAAAGCGAATGTGATCTTTCCATTCTGCACTATTCATGCTATTATGAACAAGGAGCAAACCCATTTGTCGTAGATTGAACTGTGTCCTCCAAAAATATGTGTTGTAAATCCCAATCTCCATGCTTGTGGTTATAATATCACTTGGAAATGGGTCATCTTTTTATGTTAATGAGACAGGATTAGTGTAGGGTGTATTTTGCATCAATCTCTTTTGAGATAATAAAAGAGATTAAACAAGGGAGCAGAGGAGAGATAGGGTAAAATACATGCCAATAGATTTGGAGATTTCCAAGGAACCAGGAAGCAGAAGCTGAAGAGACTAGGACGTTCCTCCAGAGCCTACAGAGAGAGAAAGCCTTCCCCTAGAGGCCACGCTGTGTGAAATAAATTTTTGTTCATTAAAGCCATCCACCGGTGGTATTTCTGTTATAGCAGTACTAGATAACTAAGACACCATTCAAAGACTGTCATTAACAATTATAAGAATATAAGTACTAACTGGTCTTAACTTATTTAATAAATGAGCACTTATGAGTAGGAATCTACTTGATGGCAAGGGTACGGGTGTTCTTTGAATGCCTTATCTTCAATAATCCATAGGTTTGTTTTTTTTTCCCTCACTTTTCTGTGTTAGAAGGAATGAGGACATACCACTCCTCAGAAGTTGATAAATTTTCCAATAAAGAAAATAGCTGATACATTTCTAAAGACCATTTTTGGATTCTCATAGAAAAAAATAAACTACATTTAGGAGATCACTAATAATCTCTATAATACAATCATAACTATATTGATAATATCCAACATATACTTCTTACCCAGAAGAACTAAGGCTGTATGTTTCCCTGCCTTTTTTTTTTTTCCTTTTTACTATTCAAGCTCTTCTATTATGGCTAATAAATTCTGCACTATATTAAAGATTTTACCATTTGATTATCCTC
>NW_004444060.1:3231826-3240267 GCF_000243295.1 Trichechus manatus latirostris | reverse complement strand
ATGAAGTTGATGAACATTATTAATCATGAAGATTTTGTGAACTAATAGTTCATGAGTTATTAATCATGAAGAGTTTGTTAAAATGCTCATGACAATCTTAATACATGTATACGTACGTATAGTTCAGTTGTTTTCAGAAGCGAATATGTAAAACTTTTACATAGACAAGTTGTTGAGCCTTGAATTATATGTGTGTACACCCATCTTAAAAGTGTGTCTATACAGGATTTATATATTTTTAATTATTTTGAAGTTGAGCTTTTTAAATTTAAACTCATCATTTAAAATTTTAATTTTCTATATTGTAGGTCTAGCTATAAGCTTATCAAACACATTATCTTTTTTTTAAAATAGATTTCTGAAGTGGTTTCAGGTATTTTCCATTTATTTTTGTGTTACTTGTTTTACAACTTTCTGCATTATAAGCCAAATGTAAGCTAAACTTTTAGAGTACTTATTACAAAGCAAATGATGAAATCTTTCATTGTCTTTCTCTACCATATCCTGTTCTTGAATGCACTTTCCCTGCTCCTGCATCTTCTAGGTCAGGAATTGGCAAATCTTTTCTATAAAGCAACAGATAGTAAATATTTTAAGCTGTGGGTCATAGGTGCTCTATTACCATTACTCAACCCTGGCATTGTAGTAAAAAAGCAGTCCCAGACAATATGTAAACATGTTAGTGTGACTGTGTTTTAATAAAATTTTATTTACAAAAAAATCTGTAGGCTTGAATTTGGCCCATAAATCCCTGTTTGCTAATCCATGTCCTAAGTCATTTAAGAGTGTCTTGCTCATGAACCTCAACCCAGGAAATTAAAATATTAATTCTTCCTCAGGCCACAGACTTGAATATAAAAATTATATGCTTGATTATCTACAATAGAGAACAAGAGAGGCATAGGTTGACACTTTACACTACATGCATGCATGGTGGCACAGTGCTTAAGAGCTCAGCTGCTAACCAAAAGATCGGGAGTTCGAATCCACCCTCTGCTCCTTGGAAACCTTATGGGGCAGCTCTGCTCTGTCCTGTAGGGTTGCTATGAGTCAGAATTGACTTGACGGCAATGTGTTGTTTGTAATCATGTTGCAAACTGCTTCTTTCAAATTTGGTGTCTAAAGCACAAGCCTTATTTTGGAGTCAACCATATTAACAGCATTGCAGAATCCTGGAGTGGATGGTTCTGAGGAGTAATTTTTCACATAATGCCCTAGGGTTAATGTTGGGAAGGTGGTAGTGACTGAACTTCCAAATATCTGTAGGAAACAGCACATAACAAAATAAGTAAATTGTTTTTGGCACCTAGACTGTTTACCTCCCCGACTGGGAGAATCATTGCACTAGTAATGGTTGGCTCTTCAACCAGGCAGGCTGAATCTTCATGGAAGGTTGCAGCGGTTTGTGATTGCATTTAGCTGAAATGCAATCGCGAACTGCTGTGAGAAACAGAAAACTTGTTCATCACTGGTTTAAACAAATTATGAGCTTATTTTTCTTCAAACAATTAGAAGACTAAAATCATTCCAATGGTTCTAGAGTGTTAAAGCCAAAATGTCTGCAATTTTCTTTTCCTTCCCCTCAGCTTCCTACTGCTGAGACTGTTGGAGGGCCAGCCACCAGGTTTGTGTTCTAAACCGTAAGAAAGCTTGAGCAATAAAGAGCAAAGAGGCTGCTTAAATTACTGAAGTAGTTTTTGTCCTATTTCTAAATTTGCCAAAAGTGTGTCATTTATTCTTGCATGGGACATTGAAAATGTGTGTTTTAGCCTAGCTAATGGGTCCAGTTATAAAGAAAGAGGATCCAATTGGCTATTGATTGGTAATGCACCTAGCAGAGACTGACTGCTAAAAGTACAGTAAAAGACAGGTGCCTCTTCATATACAACAAGGCCGAAGAGGCCGGAGTAAAGCCAGGTTTCTTTCCTACCATTTTCTTTTCCTTTTCCTCCTCCTCCTCCTTCTTCTTCATCATCTCCAGTTGAGGAAACATTTTTAAGCTTAAGACAAACCAATCAACCGCATAAAGAAAACCTGGAGGAATTTATTATATTATATAGTAATTCTAATAATATGTAACTATACAATTATAATATTTTATAATACTATAATATAGTTTTATACATATACAAGGATGGTGCAGGACCAGGCAATATTTCATTCTGTTATGCGTAAGATTGCTATGAGTTGGAGCCTACATGACAGCAACTAACGCAATAACAATATACATTTTATATAAATATTCAAATATTTATAAATAAAATGGCACCAGCAATACTCAGTTATGATTTTTAACAGAAAAACAGATTCCTTTTCATTATAGCAATATATAATGTTCCTAAGAATAAAGCCAACAAAATAAGTACAAGAGATATATTGAGAAAATCTTCATGCAATTTAAAGACAAGTCACAATAAGGTTTCTCATGGAACTTGATGTACATATAAAATTAATATGCAGTATTAAATGCCACTTATAGGCCAGTATTATAAGGTGGAAGTTATTATCACAGCTATCAGGATAGTCATGTAATTGAGATAGATATGTCCTCTGTCACTGCTATTATTCAAAGCATTAGTCAAGAAGTTGTAGCCTATACAATTAGTTATGAAAAGCAAATGAAAGACGAAAATCATGATGATAATTATGTGTAAGTGTAGTGTTATCTAGGATAAGAGAATAAAAGCGGTAACAAAATGGTTTTCAGAATAACTAAATAAACGGAGAAAATAATAGGTTTCTAATACAATATTGTAGCAGGTGTGACTTTTTTACAGCAGGTGTGACTTTTTTACCTTTATTTTAATTTTTTTAATTAAAATTTTTTGAACTAAGCCAATTTCCAAATTAGCAGACAGTTTAAACACTTTCTGAATTTTCTCAATTCCAGTTTATCATTCTAACCACTGCATTTATCTTTGACATTCACTCTTTTTTTCTTCTGTGTCCCTTCCCAGTAAAGTCAGTTTCAAGTACAGGGGAGACTGAGAACAGTCTCATCTTGGTGATAAGGAAGGAGCAAGCCCACTTTTCAGCTGGCTCTCACCTTGGTTATATGCTTGTATTCTTTGCTGGTGTGTAGTCTCTTGACTTTTATAGGGTTTCTCCATTTGATGACCTGTTCAAAAAGTCTTTTGCATGCCCAGATTGTGTGAGGTACACACATGCACACACTCACACACACAAATACATATATATATATATATACATACATACATAATGTAATAACATAATAGCAAAATATACCATATATATAAAATTTATAAGTATATATTATTAATTATAATGTATCATATACATTATATATCACTATAAATAATAATCTGTATTATATATGATTTATTCGCATTTATCTCATTCATTTATCTAGACATGATTTTTGTGTGATAATGGATTCAAATTAGTTTTTTCCAAATTCAACTAGTTTCCCCAAATACTTTAATCTTTAAAATTTTATGTTTTTATTAGCAAATTTAGGTAAGAATAATATCAAAAGATAGTTCTATAATAATTTCAACCAAAAAATAGAAGCCCAATCTCAGTCTTTTCAAATTTCTATTAACACTTCTAAAGTTCTCATTTTTATTTAAATTAGTGTCTCTTTTGATATTTAGCTGTATTTCTAGAAAGTCTGATTATCCCACCATTTCTTTGTTAATCAGATTGTTTGCTTTTTTTCTCTATTGCCTTCTTTTTATGAAAGATGAATGTTAAAGTTTAGTAATAGCATTTTCAAATTTCTACCCCAATCAATTCCAATCTCCACATGCTCATGATAGGTTCAGCACAATTTTTAATAACAATCAGTATTCAGACTTTACATATTTATGTCTCTATTAATGTTACCCATTGGTGCACTTTTTTTTCTAGTGTAACTCTTTTTATTTTAGTTAGCAACTGCCACACTTGTCATCTGCTTAGTCATCTATATGCTCATTATTAATTGTTCCACTCTTTTCAGCCATAACTATAAGATCTATTTCAATTCCATTGTAAGTTTTAGTTCAACTTCTCCTCATGATTTGTACTTGCCACTTCTCCTACACAGTAGTCCTAGAAATTCCTAGAATTTTGATGCCTATTCTTTATCTTCTTACTGATTTTTTTTCCCCGTATCACAAGTCTGTGCTTTTTAAATGTGGTTTATTCCCTCATTTTAGTAAAGCATTTCCTCAAGCTTCTACCATAAGAACCTAGAAAAATAAGAACAAAATAAATCCAAAGGAAGCAGAATCAATACATATCAGAGCAGAACTCAATAAACTTTAAAACAGAAAAACAGTAGATAAAATTAATGAGTCAAAAAGATGGTTCTTTGAAAAGATGAATAAAATTGTCAATAAAATTGCCAAACCTCTAGCAAGACTGTCTGCTTTGCAGTCTTCGTCAGATAATTCTGACATCTCTTATCTCTGTGTTGGTGTTTTTTGCTTGTCTTTTTTCATTCCGCTGGAGATCTTCCTGGTTCTTCATATGATGAGTTATTTTCAACTGATGCCTGGAAACTTGGGATATTATGTTATGAGAATGTACTTCTGTATTAGCTGGCTTCTTCTGATACCACTCTAGCTGAGCAAGAGAGTGGCAGTGTTGCCTAGCTACTTCCGGGTGGGGGCAAAAGTCCAGGTTTTCCCTTTGGCCTTCATTGACACCTGGGGGGAAGATTTTTTATTATTGATGAGCAGGTAAGTTCTGCCTCTCTACTAGGCCTTCACTGATTTCTCCGTGGGTGAGAGGAGTAGGGGTGTCTTGTTATTGTTCCCCAGGAGGAAGCAATATCAAGTGTCCATAGGCACGAGGATCTAATTGAATTCTTATTTTCACTGCTGGTGGGAATGGAAAATTGCATAATCACTTTGGAAAGCAGTTTGGCACTTTCTTATTAAATTAAACATACTCCTAACTTATGATTAAGCAATTCTACTCACAGTTTTTTACCCAAGAGAAATAATTTTAGCCATTTGAGTATATGTCTGTGATTATAAATGGAGCCCAGTTGGCACAGCAGTTAAGTGTTACGGCTGTTAACCAAAAGGTCAGCAGTTTGAATCCACCAGCTGCTTCTTAGAAACACTGTGGGGCAGATTCACTCTGTCCTATAGGGTCACTGTGAGTTGGAATCAACTCAACGGCAACAGGCTTTTTTGTTTGTTTGTTTTTCATGGATAATTGTAAATGATCTTGGTTTTCATTTCCATTTTCCTTATGACTAAAGATGTCAAATATTTTTTCAAGAGCTTATTGGATAAACATTTTGTATTTTAATTTGGAAATGTCTGTTCAAACATCTTGTTTACTTTTATTGGATTGTTTGTTATTTACTATTGAGTCATAAACGTTCTTTATATATTCTAGAAACAAGTCCTTTTTCCAGGTCTACATATTGCAGATACTTTCTCCCAGGCTGTGGACTGCTTTTAGATTTTTTAATGATTTCTTTCAAGGAATAAAAGTTTTAATTTTTCTTTTTTCCTCTTGTATTGCTTTGACTTTCTGTGTCCTTTCTAGAAATCTTTCCTAACCCAAAGTCACAAAGATTTATTCATTATTTTTCTTCCAGAATATTTGGTTATAGCATTTACATTTATGCTGATGATCCCTTTCAAGTCATGTAATATGTACGGTGTGAAGTAATTTATTAATCTCTGGAGTCTATTGGCTCAATATATTTAAATACTGTGCATAAAATTGATTATCAGGACTCATCATTTTACACAAGACACTCTTGTTAAAATTGCACAAATGCTTGACACAGCATATGAATAGATAACAAGCAGATATCGTAAGTTATTCAGATTTGCAATTAATTTGTGTACTCTAAAATAATGATAATAAATGATATTTATACGATTTATATTTTTTCTCATCTGCTTTGCAGTAACTATTAACAACTTTACTCCTTTATGGTAACTTTAATAAAAATATAACAAAATGAGAAGTTAAATAGAAATGTGACCTTACAAAAGTCTCCAAATGACTGAGAATCTGGACTCAACCCAGGACTCTTGTCTCCTAGACTAATCAATAATGTACCACATTGTACTCAGAGGGATTGAATATTGTTGTTTGGCACAAAGCATATTAAAATACAGCTTTAAGAATATTTCGATAAATTTTTAAACAAATGGAACATTTAACAAACTTTGAAATAGTGTTTTAAAATCTCATTTACAATAATCAAAGTCCTTCTGTAATTTTTTTCCTAAAGTACACATTAATAAATGATTACAAAGAAAAAAATGTTTACAACTAATGTAATTTTTGTTGTTGCTGCTGTTTTAACTAATTTAAAACAAATCTATTTTTAGTTTCTTAAATGTCAGCATCTCTCATTTGGAAGAGTTAAATTTTAAAACAGAATTTTCTGCAATGAATTAATGGTGAATCCTTCATTTTGTATCATCTTTTCTACTATTGGATACTTCCTTCTTTAACAGATTAAATAAAATATAAAATAAGTAAAGGCTACACCATAATTCAAAATATTTTGAGTTACACAATAATTCTTTTTATTTTTCCTGTTCTTTCCAGGAAATGAAAGCAAAAATTGCAGACTCCACATTGTACTTAATGTTAAAGTTCATATATAGCTTTTTTATTCTTTTTAAAATTTTAAACAGCATTTTCTACTTAGTAGTTCATTGCATTTAAGGAAAATCTGGGCATTGTTCTTGTTTCTATTCTATTCTTTTTACATTCTTAGTTGTGTAAGCTATAAGTTGATCTTTTGGACTCTGGCTAATTCAACAAGGCAACAACAGTCTATGGTATTATATGATGTAAAACTAACATAAGTACTGACACAAGTGTGTGTGGGAGGGGGGTTGGGGTGGAGTGCTCCTTGCTATAAGTATAACTGAAAGAAAAAGAATAAAGAGAGCAAATAAATATATGAGAATCCTTTTCTTCAACTTCTCTAAAACAATTTGACCCAATTTCCTGTATCAAATTTGTAAGAGAAGCTGGATGTGCATTTTGTCCTGATGATAAGAACTTGAATGATTGAGAAGGTAGTCGTGAGGCTCTCAACCAAAGCTTGAATATATAGGACCTATGTTTTCCATAACCAAAAGTCAGATAGTTTGAAGTTTAAATCTAAGAATTTCATGTATCCTCCCAGCAACTTGAACTTCCTTCTATTACTGAGAGTGAAGACTTAGAGATTAGACGGATCATATATTTAAATAAATAAACAAACAAACCTGTCTCCGTAAAGTCGATTCCTCTAGGACAGAGCTGAACTGCTCCATAGGGTTTCCAAGCAGTGGACTGGTGAATTCGGACTGCTGACCTTTTGGTTAGCAGCTGTAAGCATGCTGTAGCTCTTAACCACTGAGCCACCAGGACCCCAAATAAACAAACAAATAAATGACATAACCTACTTTAGCGGCCTTGAAGTGTCTTCTTGAGATCAAAAGCATTACTATCACCTGGCAACACGTTAGAATTGCAATTTCTTGGGCACTACCGTGCACCTAATATATAAATTTGGAGTCAGACCCAGTGGTCTGTTATATCAAGTCCTTCAGATGATTCTGATGTACATTTAAGTTTGATTACCACTGGCCTGTTTGACAGATAGACGTGCTATTTCTGTGCAATAAAACACAAATGCCTATTTAGATGATCATAAAATAGTTTACTTTTTTTTTCCATATACACTTCACTTAGATCCATTGAAGTATGAAACATTTGCAAATGGAAATAACTCACCATATTTCTAAGGCATGGTGTTATTAAATCTTCCTTAAACTATAGATCATTTTCATTCTCCCATCCACACATAGCCCAGGCCATTTACAGTGCTTCTGGCTTTCTATTCTATTTTTAGTTACTTCTAATCGCTTGTGAATATAACCGTCTTCCCATACATATCCTTACTAATCTATTTGTATATTTTTCAGATCCTCACAGAGTCTTCGGCCCAAGTTATCTCTTTAGTTGTCATTTTCTAAGACTCTGGCCTTATTTTTCCTGCCTTGTTCTCTCAAGTTGGATTACATTGCTTTTTAAGGAGAGGCAGGTGCTTGAAGCATGCCTGCCTAAGGCAGCTGTCATTTCCTTCACCTGGAGGATGATGCCATCCAAACTTTTTAGCTCAATACTTTATTCCTTTTTTCTGTACATTTTCCATCAAATAAATATATTTAGAAGCTTAAAAGCATTTTTTTAATAAAAGTTTTGAACAGTCAATTAAAGGACTAGATTTGGAATTAGAACTCTGGTTCAAGTTTTAACTTGGACAATGAGTAATTATATTGCCTTGGGAAAGTCAATTAACCTTTCTGGGACTCAGATTCCTCCTAAGAAAGCAGAAGACTCATTTCTGACTCTCAAGTTTGTTGTGAGGTTGAAGATAAATTTAGATGAAGCATGCAGCTCCAGACATCAAACATGGCTCTTAACAAGACTGAAGAATTGGCCACTCTTTATATATAACT
>NW_004444060.1:3226541-3231425 GCF_000243295.1 Trichechus manatus latirostris | reverse complement strand
GATGAGACAACTGAAGAACAGAATATTAAATAATTTGATCACAGACACAGAGCCAGTAATTGTCCATCATAACTTAAATAACAGCAGTTGGTTTCTGGAGCTTGTGTCTAAACTATCCTGTTATGCTGTAACTATACTGAAATGCACTGAAATTTACCTATTCAGTGATTACAGTGGGAGTCTCTGTTGTGCTTTGTGAACATGCAAACTATAGGACCTTAGTTATACTTTTTCTTGTTGCCAGTTGCTGTCAAGTATATTCCAACTCACGGTGACCCCATGTGTGTAGAGTATAACTGTTCCATAAGGTTGTCAAGGATATGACCTTTTGGAAGCAGATTACCAGGCCTGTCTTCTGAGGCACCTATGGGTGGATTTAAACTACCAGCTTTTCAGCTAGTGGACAAGAGCTTAACTGTTTGTTATACTACCTTACTATAAATCTCCTAGAGAGAAGCCATGCAAAGTGTTAAACACTTTCTCAATCTCTCTCTTTTCTTTCTCTCTATCTCCTTCACACACACACACACACACACACACACACACAGAATAATGAAAGAAAAGTGGGCCCTGAGAATGAGTGGTGACAGGGTAGAATCCATTACAAGCAATGACAAGAATGAGATGTGGTGAAGCAACTTTGGGCTAGTGTGGACATTTCTTTGTTTCTTTTGGTACTTCCATACCAATTTCTGAGCACTAATCACAGGGTTGGAGTCCCTGGGTGGTGCAAATGGATAATGTGCATGGCTGCTAACAATAAGGATGGAGATTCAAGCCCACCCAGAGACACCCTGGACATAAGGCCTGGTGATCCACTTCTGATAAATCATCTATTGAAAACTCTGTGGAACATAGTTCTACTCTGACACACATGGAGTCGTCAGAAGGCATAAACAACTTGATGGCAGTTGGTTACTGGTTAGCCACAGCATTGGCATGCTCAGACTTTTAAAAAATAAAGTCAGTGGATTATAAAACTGCAGTGATGAAGCAGCTCTGGACCTTGGTGCTCTTGGTTTCTTTCGGGACTGGATACTGAAGTTTATGACCAATTCTGGTGTCTAGGCTTTTTTTTTTTTTTTTTAATCAGCTTTATTGAGATATGATTTATATACTTTTGCTCAAGGCTGGAAAACAATAAAGTTGGAGAATAAGACTTTGGTTTTCTCTAGACTTTTGGCTCAGAGGAGGAAAAGAACAGAGACTAGTTAATTTTACTACAAATTGTCTAGGCCATTTTCTCAGGATACGAAAATAAAGAAAAGGGACAACTATATTGACAGGAGATATAAATAGAATATTTTGGCTACAGTTTCCTCTTTTAAAAATCTCTTAGAAATCTGCTGAGAGTGCAATATTGATAAACCCAAATAAAAATTAATCTGTGCTGCCAAGTTGGTTCTGACTCATACTGACTCTATGTACAACAGAATGAAACACTGCCCGGTCCTGCGCCATCTTTACAATTGTTGATATGTTTAATCCCATTGTCAAAGCCACTGTGTCAATCCATCTCATTGTCTTACTCTTTTTTGCTGACCCTCTACTTTACTAAGCATGATATTCTTCTCCAGGGACTGGTCCCTCCTGATAACATTTCCAAAGTATGCGAGGTGAAGTCTCACCATCCTTGCTTCCAAAGAGCATTCTGGCTGTACTTCTTCCAAGACAGATCTTTTCGTTCTTTTGGCAGTCCATGGTATATTCAATATTCTTCACCAACACCATAATTCAAAGGCATCAATTCTTCTTTGGTCTTCCTTATTCATTGTTCTGCTTTTCCATCCATATGATGTGACTAAAACTACTATGGCTTGTGTTAGGTGCACCTTAGTCCTCAAAGTGACACCTTTGCCTTTTTAACACTTTAAAAAGGTCTTTTGCAGCAGATTTCCTCAATTAAATACTTCATTTAATTTCTTGACTGCTTCTTCCAAGGGCGTTGAGTAAGGATTCAAGTAAAATGAAATCCTTGACAACTTCAACCTTTCTCCATTCATGATGATGTTGCTTATTGGTCCAGTTGTGAGGATTTTTGTTTTCTTATTTTGAGGTACAATCCATACTGAGGTCTGTAGTCTTTGATCTTCATCAGTAAGTGCTTCAAGTCATCTTCATATTTAGCAGACAAGGTTGTTCCATCTAAATATAACAAGTTGTTAATGAGTCTTTCTTCAATCCTGATGCTGCTTTCTTCTCAAATAGTCCAGCTTCTTGAATTATTTACTCAGGATACGGATTGAATAAGTATGGTGAAAGGATAGAACCCTGATGCCTAACTTTTCTGATTTTAAACCACACAGTATCTCTTTGTTCTGTTTCACAGATTTCCTCTTGATCTATGTGCAGGTTGTACATGATCACAATTAAGTGTTCTGGAATTCCCATTCTTCATAATGTTGTCCATGATTTACTATGATCCACATAGTCAGATGCCTTGGCATAGTCACAAAAACACAAGTAAACATCTTTCTGGTATTCTCTGCTTTCAGCCAAGATTCATTTGTCATCAGCAATGATAACCCTTGTTCCAATCCCTCTTCTGAATCCAGCTTGAATTTCTGGCAGTTCCCTGTCGATGTATTGCTGCAACTTTGTTTGAATTATCTTCAGCAAAACTTTCCCTGCATGTGATATTAATGATATTATTCGATAATTTCCACATTCTGTTGGATAACCTTTCTTTGGAATGGGCACAAATATAGATCTTTTCCAGTTGGTTGGCCAAGTAGCTGTCTTCCAAATTTCTTAGCATAGACGAGTGAATGCTTCTGGTGTTGCATCCATTTATTGAACTATCTTAATTGGCATTCTGTCAATTCCTGTAGCCTTGCTTTTCACCAATACCTTCAGTGTTGCTTGGACTTCGTCCAATAGCATCGTTTCTTGATCATTAGCTACCTCCTGAAATGGTTGAATGTTGATCAAGTCTTTTTGGTACAGTGACTCTGTGTATTCCTTCCTTCTTCTTTTGATACTTTCTGTATCGTTCAATATTTTGCTCATAGAATCCTCCCGTATTGCAACTTGAGGCTTGAATTTTTTCTTCAGTTCTTTCTGCTCTAGAGATACTGAGCATATTCTCCCTATATGGTTTTCTAACTTCAGAACTTTGTGCATTTTATTATAATACTTTCTTTGTCTTCTCAACCCATGCTTTGAAATCTTCTGTTCAGCTCTTGTACTTCATTATTTCTTCTGTTTGCTTTAGCTAACCTACGTTCAAAAGCAAGTTTCAGAGTCTCTTCTAACATTCATTTTGATCTTTTCTTTCTTTCCTGTCTTTTTAATGACTTTTTGCTTTCTTCATGTATGATGTCCTCAATGTCATCCCACAACTCCTCTGATCTTTGGTCATTAGGATGCAGTGTGTCAAATCTATTCTTAAGATGGTCTGTAAATTCAGGTGTGATATACTCAAGGTGATACTTTGGCTCTTGTTAACTTGTTTTAATTTTCTTCACCTTCAACTTGAACTTGCATATGAGCAGTTGATGGTCTTTTCTGTAGTCTGCCCCGGCCTTGTTCTGACTGATGATATTGAACTTCTCCATCGTCTCTTTCCATAGATGTAATTGATTTGATTCCTGTGTATTCCATCTAGTGTTGTCGACATGTGTACTTGCCATTTATGTTGTTGAAAGAAGATACTTCCAATGAATAGATTGTTAGCCTTGCGAAATTATATCATGCGATCTCCCACGTCATTTCTATCACCAAGGCCATATTTTCAAACTACCAGTCTTTCTTTTTTGTTTCCATCTTTCACATTCCAATCACCAGTAACTATAAATGCATCTTATTTGCATGTTTGATCAATTTCAGACTGCAGAAGTTGGTAAAAATAAAGAGACGGGATGACTGCCTTGTCAGGAGACATAAATGGATTATTTGTCTGCACTTTTTTCTTTCAAAATCTCTCAGAAATATGCTGAGAGCACAGCATTGACAAACCCAGATAAAATTAACCTAATGATAGACTTTAAAAAAAAAAAACTTTCTGCCTTAAGTTTCGCTTTGCTAAAGCTATATTAACTTTGACACCAATGTCTTTTTTTATGAACATATCTCTGCATTAGCATTTCTAGGTCTGTGGCAGAACATAGCTTCATGTTAATTTATGAATCTGAGCACTGTTTGGAAATTGCAATCATTTCCAAACCCACTTAAAATGCCTGTGTGACATTTTTCATGAGAACATTGACACTGGAATGTGCCTGATTGATTGAGGGGACAGGATGGATGTGGTATCACATGCAGGCATGCAAGAGGCAAGTTACCCTTTATATGTGTTAACTAACCTATATGGCTTCAGTTAGTTTGATATCTTTACATATAATAACAAAGACCTGAGTTCCACATTCATATCTGATATTTAACTTGTGTGGATGCAGTTAGATATCTTTACATATAATAACAAAGACCAAAGTTCCAATTTTATATCTGATATTTACCCTGTGTGGCTGGAGTTAGTTTTCTATCTTTACATGTAATAGCATATAACATGCCCCCAAAACCAAAACCAAAACCAAGCCATGGTATATTCAATTACCCCATATGCATTATGAAAGCTGGACAATGAATAAGGAAGACTGAACAAGAATTGATGCCTTTGAATTACAGTGTTGGTGAAGAATATTAAATATACCATGAACTGCAAGAAGAACAACCTATTTTGTCTTTGAAGAAGTACAGCCAGAATGCTCCTTAGAAGGAGAGGATGGAGAGACTTCGTCTCATGTACTTTGCACATGTTATCAGGAAGACATCATGCTGGATAAAGTAAAGGGTCAGCAGAAAAGAAGAAGGCCCTCAATGAGATGGATTGACACAGCAGCTGCAACAATGAGGTCAAACATAGCAACAATTGTGAGGATGGTG
>NW_004444060.1:3222729-3225103 GCF_000243295.1 Trichechus manatus latirostris | reverse complement strand
CCACTAGAGCTCCATTTAGAGGAGAAAACAAAAAACTAAGAGTCAGTGTGATGGTTAGTGTTATGTGGCAACTTGGCTAGGCTATAATTCTCAGTGGTTTGGTAGACACTGCATGTCACCTCCAATTTTGTGATCTGATGTGAGCAGCCAATCAGTTGGAAGAAGAGTTTCCTTGGGAGTGTGGCCAATATTCATAATATAAAAGTGAATATTCTGGCAAAACTCACTCTCTCTCTATCCTGCATTCATCTCGTCGTCCTTTGGCCTCCAGTTCTTGGGAAAAAAGAAATCTCCCATTAACTTTTTTAAATGTAAAACTTTCGTGATTTCTGAGCCAGATGGTTCAATTGGTGATATTTTTATTTCCTGGGATTTTCATACATGAAAGGATGGGTTGTTTGATTTCTTGTTCTGAAAGAGCCCTTTGAGATAGATAAATCTTCTTTTCTTTTTTCACTATTCTTATGATCCACTCTCTCCTCCTGCTCATACTTCAGACCCTGGACCACAGTCCTCCTTTTGCCCTACACTTGTTTTCTTTCTAAGTGGTTTCCCATGCCTGTGAGGATGCATCCAGCATCTAGGATTTGATTCTATTTCCTCTTCATCTAAATGACATTTTCCTCCATTTTACTTTGACCCTTTCTGGAATTATCCAGAAATTGTACCACTTCTGAAATAATTAATTTTAATACTCTACATACCCATCCACAATTCACAATTCATTTGCTCAAGCACTGCCATTTCAATAGTTCTACAAAATTAACAATATTTCAAAAACATCTACCCTCTTTTCTATTGGCCTGCTCCTATCTTCAAACTGCTGCTTATCCAGCTTAGCTTATATTTTTGTTGTTCTTATGTGCCGTTAAGTTGGGTCCAACTCATAGCAATGCTGAGTACAATAGAAGGAAACGCTGCCCAGTCCCACATCATCCTCACAATCGTTGCTACGGTTGAGCTCATTGTTGCAGCCATCCAGTGAGGTTTACGTGTGTAGTCACCATTTATGTTGTTAAAAAAGGTATTTGCAATGAATAAGTTGTTAGTCATGCACAATTCTATCATGTGATCTCAGGTGTTGTTTCTATCACCAAGGCCATATTTTCCAACTACTGATCCTTCTTTGTTTCCATCTTTCACATTCCAGTCACCAGTAATTATCAAGCATCTTGATTGCGTGTTTGATCAATTTCAGACTGCAGAAGTTGGTAAAAATCTTTAATTTCTTCATTTTGGCATTAGTGGTTGGTGCATAAATTTGAATAATTATTGTATTAACTGGTCTTCTTTAAGGTGTGTGGCTATTATCCTATCACTGACAGCATTGTACTTCAAGATAGATCTCAAAATGTTCTTCTTGATGATGAATATGACATCATTCCTCTCTATTTTGTTATTCCTGGTTTAGTAGACCATGTGATTATCTGATTGAAAACGACCAATACCAATCCATTTCAGATTGTTATTGCCTTGGATATCAATCTTTATGTGGTCCATTTAGTTTTTGGTGACCTCCAATTTTCTTAGATTCATACAGCATACATTTCAAGTTACAATTATTAATGGATATTTCTTCACATTTTGAGTCATGCCACATCAGCAAATGAAAGTCCTGAAAGCTTTACTCCATCCATGTCATTAAAGTTGACTCTACTTTGAGAAGGTAGCTCTTCCCCAGTCATATTTTGAGTGTCTTCCCACCTGGGTTGCTCATCTTCCAGCACTACATCAGACAATGTTCCACTGCTATTCATAAGGTTTTCACTGGCCAATTTTTTAGAAGTAGATTGCCAGGTCCTTCCTAGTCAGTCTTAGTCTGGAAGCTCCACTGAAACCTGAACACCATGGATGACCTTGCTGGTATTGGAGATACTAGTGGCATTGCTACCATCATCTCTGCAACATGCAAGCCACCACAGTATGACAAACTGACAGATGAGTAGCTTACATAGCCTTCGGTCTCCCTTATTTCAATCACGCTCCACAGTACCAAAAATGCCTTTAGATGTTTCTTCTTCCATGTTTCTTTGTTTATTTCTACCAACCCTGAGTGTTACTCTGCTCTCTGTCCTTTTCATTGAGCTGAAATACAATTTATTTTCCCGTAATACATTTTCTTAGTTCTTAATTCAAGCGTCTGCTCCTCTCTAGAGCAATGTATTCATCTGACTGTTTAGTATTGCAGTGGTAATGTCCTACTGTTGTTAGGTGCCATTGAGTTGGCTCTGACTTATAGCGACCCTATGTACAACAGAACTAAACACTGCCCTCTCCTGCACCATCCTCACAATCAGTGTTATGGTTGAACCCATTGTTGCAGCCACAGCGTTGATCCATCTCATTGAGGATCTTCCTCTTTTTCACTGACCTG
>NW_004444060.1:3218757-3221284 GCF_000243295.1 Trichechus manatus latirostris | reverse complement strand
AGAAGTGAGCAGAGATGCATGGAAACCTCATACCACCAAGAAAGCAGTGCCAGGAGCAGAGCCCATCCTTTGGACCTGAGGTTCCTGCTCAAAGAAGCTCCCAGACCAAGAGAAGATGGAAGACAGAGACCCTCCTCCAGAGCTGACAGAGGAAGTGTTCCCTTGGAGTTGATGCCTTGAATTTGGACTTGTAGCCTACTAGACTGTGAGAGAATAAATTTCTCTTTGTTAAAGCCATCTACTTGTGGTATTTCTGCTGTAGCAGCATTAGATGATTAAGACAATAACTGGGCACTTCCAACACTGCATCTTTTGATGAAACATCTCAACTGGTATTCCATCAATTCCTGGAGCCTTGTTTTTTGCCAGTGCTTTCAGTACAGCTTGGACTTCTTCCTTTAATACCATCGGTTCCCGATCATATGCTACCTTCTGAAATAGTTGAACATCAACCAATTCTTTTTGGTATAGTGACTCTGTGTATTCCCTCCATCTTCCTCTGATGCTCCCTGCATCTTCTAATATTTTCCCCATAGAATCCTTGAGTATTGCAACTCAAGGCTTGAATTTTTTCTTCAGTTGTTTCAGCTTGAGAAATACTGAGTGTGTTTTTCACTTTTTGTTTTCTAACTCCAGGTCTTTGCACATGTCGCTATAATACTTTGCATTATGTTCTCGAGCTGCCCTTTGAAATCTTCACTTCAGCCCCTTTGTATCATCATTTCTTCTGTCCTACAACCATCTTAAAATTAAACTGCTTATGTGAAATCTTTAAATTTTCTTCAAGTATTGTCCAAATCAGTGATACTTCCATTTACCCATCATTCATGGCAAAGATCTCAGTCATGACAATCATGGATATCATTACCAATATGCATCCACCAGCATGCCTGACTAATTCTAACTAAAAAATTTGTTTCATATATTTACACTTCTTTGCCTATAGACATCCAGCCATCCTGGTGTGCTTTGCACATGCAGGTGCCTTAAAGGCTGTCTCTAGAACAATAGATGAAATTTCCACCCAGTGGCACCAACCTCTCCATGGGTGTCATGTCCATTTAATTTGATCAAGTTATACACATGACACACTCACAAAACACTGGCAAATAAAAACTCTTCTAATTACAAACAACAGACAGGCACTCACAAAACCTTGGCAAATGAAAACTGTTTTATTTACAGACAACAGACAACATAAAATAAGAAGAATTCCATGATAAGCAGCCTCCCCTGTCTTGAAAGCTGCCTGGGAAGGATGAAGACTCTCTTATGCATGACTTTCGATGCACCATAGTTGAGGGACAAGGAGGGCCTTCCTCCACCCAGTTTTATACTCCAGGTATCACATATCTCACTGCTTGTTGCACAAAGTAGTTTTTTCCTCCTGAACACTCGAGGAGGGAGTGGTTAGATATGTGAACGCCAGCATGAAATTGTATCTCTTTAGCCCTGCTGCTTATGTAGCCAAACCATTAGACTTCAGGTGGGGACAGTTGTTGTTTGTTCTGAAGCCTGTAAATGCCAGCAGGAATAGGAGCAGGGAAAACCATGGCTGCCTGGCTTGTCCAAAGGACTTCTTCCTTCCATGATGTTTGCAAAATAAAAGGTAAACTCATGTCACTTCAGAGCTTAATACTCCTCAGTGGCTTCTGCTTCTACCTGGAAAAATTTTCAAAAAATTTGTCATGGTTTGTGAGGCCCTAGATGATCTGTTGTGCAGCTCCCTTCTGAAAGGTCCATTTGTCACTTTTGCCTCCTTTTCATTATGTGCTAACCATATTTCCTTCTTCTCATTCTTTACAAGTGTACTTCCTTCCTGCTCACAATCTTTCAGCCATGTGTATTCCTCACATTGGAATGTTCCTCTCATAACATTCCCTTGGCACTTTCCTAATCATACCTCTAGCCAAGAGTTAAATTCTCCTCTTCAGAAAAGTCTTCATAAACACTGATTGTTCAAAATTAGATCCCTGTATTTTTCTCTCAGAATCTGTTCTTTCCCTTTACGGTACTTATATTAATAGGCATTTGTTTTATATTTGCTTACCCCGTTTAAGTTTAACTATTTTTTAATTACTATGTAGTTAAACTTAACGTATTTCATGTCTCATAGACACTCAAAAATACTTCTGAATGAATGAAAGAGTGAATTTTAAATATTATTTCATGTATCCTACAGTTTCATGGTATCTTATATCTACCAATTACAATTAGTAAAATTAGTATAAAGTAATTGGTTCTTTTTTCAGGTGTTTAAAAGAAACATTCATTTTGGTATTCTGATATCATAAAAATCATAATGCTTTGGGAAAAAGAGAAGAACAATTAATAAAATAAGAAAAGTTACCTGCAAATGATATCATATATAAAGAATGTTGTAGTTGTTGTTATGGGCCTTAGAGATCCGAATCATAGGGACCATATGTCCAACAGATCAAAACACTGCCTGGACCTGAGCCATCCTCACAATCATTGCTATGTTTGAGCCCATTGTTGTAGCTACTGTGTCAATTCATCTCATTGA
>NW_004444060.1:3215476-3217816 GCF_000243295.1 Trichechus manatus latirostris | reverse complement strand
CAATAAAACACAAGTAAACATCTTTCTAGTATTTTCTGCTTTTAGCCAATATCCATCTGACATCAGCAATGATCTTCCTTGTTCCACATACTCTTCTGAATCCAGGTTGAATTTCTGGCAGTTCACTGTCAATGAACTGCTGCAACCATTTTTGAATTAGCTTCAGCAAAATTTAACTTGCTTGTGACATTAATTATATTTTTCAATAATTTCTGCATTCTGTTGGATCACTTTTCTTTGGAATCGGCACAAATATGGATCTCTTTCAGTCATTTGATCAGGTTACTATCTTCCAAATGTGTTGGCATAGATGAGTGAGTGCTTCTAGCATTACGTCCTTTTATTGAAACATCTCAGTTGGTACTCTATGAATTCTGAAGCCTTGTTTTTCACCAGTGCCTTCATTGCAGCTTGCATTTCTTTCCTCAAGACCATCAGTTCTTGATCATATTCTACCACCTGAAATGGTTGAAGGTCGACAAGTTCTTTTCAGTACAGTGTCCTATGTATTCCTTATGTCTTTTTTTGATGCTTCCTGTATTGTTCAATATTTTGCCCATAAAGTCAGTACTGTAACTGGAGGCTTGAAATTTTTCTTCTGTCCTTTCAACTTGAGATATGACAAGGTGAACATATTCTTACCTTTTATTTTCTAACTCCAGGTCTTTGCACATTTCATTTTAATGCTTTACCATATCTTCTTGAGACCCCTTTGAAATCTTCTGTTCAGCTCATTTACTTCATCATTTCTTCCATTTGCTTTAGCTGCTGTAAGTTCAGGAACAATTTTCAGAGTCTCTTCTGATATCCATTTTGGTCTTTTATTTCTTTCTTGTCTTTTAAATGATCTTTTACTTGTCCCATTTTGGCCATTTTGAATCAGACAATCATATGATCTACTGTGCCAAGAATCACAAAATGTAGAGGAATTATGTCACATTCATCATCAAAAAGAACATTTCAAGATCTATCCTGAAGTCCAAAGCTGTCAGTGATAGGATAATATCTATAAGCCTACAAGGAACACCAGTTAATACGACTATCATTCAAATTTAAGCACCAACCACTAATGTCAAAGATGAAGAAATTGAAGATTTTTAACAACTACTGCAGTCTGAAAATTATCAAATATGTCATCAAGATGCATTGATAATTACTGATGATTGGAATGCAAAAGCTGGAAGAAGGATCTGTAGTTGGAAAATATGGCCTTGATGAGAGAAATGATGCCAGAGATCGCATGATAGAATTTTGAAAGACCAATGACTTATTCATTGCAGATACCTTTTATCAACAACATAAACAGCAACTGTAAATGCGGACCTCGCCAGATGGAACACACGGGAATGAAATCATCTATGGAAATAGGTGATGGAGAAGTTCAATACCAACAGTCAGAACAAGGCCAGGAGCTGATTGTGGACCAGACTATCAGTTACTGATTCGCTACTTCAAGTGGAAGTGGAAGAAGTCCAGGACAGCCAAAATGTAATCTTCAGTATATCCCACTTGATTTTAGAGACCATCTGAAATAAAGATTCGATGCATTAAACGCTAATGACAGAAGAGCCAAAGAATTGTGGGATGACATCAAGGACATCATATATGAAGAAAGTAAGAGATCAACCTAAGGAATAATAGCCATGATGTATAAAGAACTGGTAAACTTTGGGGACTGAGTGGCCAAAAAGTATTTAAATAATGAGAAAAATGTAACAATAGAAATATATACATAAACATACATAAAGATGAAAAGAGGTTCAATCTCACTCTTAAGTAGAGAATTGCTAAGTAAAACTATAGTGAGATAATATTTCTCATCTATCATTCATCAGAATATTTAACATTAAAATGCATTCAATATATTTTTACAAACTTTTGGAGAAACAGGCACCATAATAATTGGCTGGTGGCATGAAAACTGGAAAAACCCTTTGCAGTGGTGCTGCCAATATGCATTACATTTACATATGAATTTTCCTTTAATCCAGCAGTTCTACTTCTAGATGTTTACCCTGAAAATTTACCTTCAATATTATAAAAATATATGTTGTCATTTTTGTTGCTGTTAGGTGTCACTGAGTAGGCTCTGACTCATAATGGCCTTATGTATGACAGAAGGCAAAGTTGCCTGGTTCTGCACCATGCTCACAATCATTGTTTCGTTTAACCCATTGTTGCAGCTGCTGTGCCAGTCCATCTTATTGAGGGTTTCCCTCTTTTTTGCTGGCCCTCGACTTTACCAAGCATGATGTCCTTCACCAGTGATTTGTCCCTCCAGATGACATGTCCAAAGTAAGCAAGATGAAGTGTCCCCAACTTCACTTCTAAGGAGTATTC
>NW_004444060.1:3212435-3214692 GCF_000243295.1 Trichechus manatus latirostris | reverse complement strand
TATATACCCAATATCTGCTCATTTGTTCAAAAATGAAACATGGAAAAGATGCACTAGAAACAAAAAAAGATGTGGTTAATTGAGAATAGGCTGGTGTTGAGAGGATGAGAGAGATGTAGAAATGATGGGAAAATGACTCCTCCCTGATTTTAAATTTTTGTATAATTTTTATTTTTAGATCTATGTTAATTTATCACGTACTCAAAGAATTACAATGAAAACAATCAATATTGGAGAGGAAAAGAAAACAGAAAATGGGGTATCAACAAAACATATAACCCTAACTATACGTCATGTGAATATCAAACACACTGAAAGTGGAAGAAAAAGAACATAACTTTGGACAGTTGATTTTTATTACTAATTCTAAGACCAAGACCAAATAACTATCAAGAAATGTTATACTGTAGTTCATAACAATATGCCATAGGGGATACTGGTTGTCTTTATACTATAGAAAAGTTTCTTTATACACAGGCTAGGAATGAGTGAATAAGTCAATATACTGTGGAAATGGAAGGCAGGTTTTTCACTGTTGGAGAAGAAAGTTACAAATATGGGAAGGGGGTGTTTAAAATGAGGCCTGTATAGTTGGATTATAATTGAAAGAATAGTGTGAAATCATTGTTCTCAATAGTTTAATCTGGAAAACTACATAAATGGGTCACTACTCGTATATCAGTTTGTCATACTCTTGTGGCTTGCCTGTTGCTGTGATGCTGGAAGCTAAGCCACCAGTATTTCAAATACCAACAGGGTCATCCATGAGAGACAGATTTCAGCAGAGTTTCCTGACTAAGACAGACTAGGAAGAAGAACCTGGTGACCTACTTCTGTAAATTGGCCATTGAAAACCATATAAATAGCAGTGGAAAATTGTCTGATATGGTTTTGGAAGATGAATGCCTCAGGTTGGAAGTCACTCAAACTATGACTAGGGAAGAGCTGGCTTCTCAAAGTAGAGCCAACCTTAATAACTTGGATGGAGTAAAGCTTTTGAGACTTTCATTTCCCAGTGTGGTAGGACTCAGAATGAGAAGACATAGCTGCAAACATCCATTAGTAATTGAAACATGGAAGGTACAATGTATGAACCCAGGAAAATTGAAAGTTGTCAAAAATGAAAAGAAACGTTGAAGATCTATAACCTAGGCATTACTGAGCTGAAATGGACTGGTACTGGTCATTTTGAATCAGACAATTATATAGTCTACTATTCCAGGATTGAAAAATTGAAGAGGAACAGCATCACTTTCATTGCAAAAAGAACTTTTCGAGATCTATCCTGAAGTACAATGCTGTCAGTAATAGGATAATATCCACAGGCCTTAAGGAAGACCAGTTAATAAACTATCATTCAAATTTACGCATCAACCACTAATACCAAAGATAAAGAAATGGAAGAGTTTTACCAACTTCTGCAGTCTGAAAATTGATCAAATTTGCAGTCAAGATGAATTGATAATTACTGCGGATTGGAATGAGAAATTTGGAAACAAAAAAGAAGGATCAATAGTTGTAAAATGTGGCCTTGGTGAAAGAAATGACACTGGAGATCCCAGGATAAAAATTTTGCAAGAACAACAATTTATTCATTGCAAATACCTTTTTTCAACAACATAAATAGTGACTAAACACGTTGACCTCACCAGATGAAATACACATGTATTTCTACATCTGTAGAAAAAAATGATGGAAAAGCTCTTTATCTTCAGTCAGAACAAGGCCAGGGGATAACAGTGGAACAGACCATTAATTGCTCATATGCAAATTCAAGGTGAAGCTGCAAAAAATTAAAACAAGTTTACTAGAACAGAAGTACGATCTTCAGTATATTCCACCTGAATTTAGAGACAGAAAAATAGATTTGATGCATTGAACACCAATGACTGAAGATAAGACGAGTACTGGGAAGACATCAAGGACATCACACATGAAGAAAGCAAAAGGTCATTAAAAAGATAAAAAAGAAAGAAAAGACCAAAATGGATGTCAGAATTGAGTCTGAAACATACTCTTGAACATAGTGTAGCTAAAGCCAATGGAAGACATGATGAAGTAAAAGGGCAGAACAGAAGATTTCAAAGGGTGGCTTGGGAAGACAAAGTAAAGTATTATAATGAAATGTGCAAAGACCTGGAGTCAGAAAATCAAAAGGGAAGAATATGATCAGCTTTTCTCAAACTGAAAGAATTGAAGAAAAAACTCAAGCTTTCCGTTTCAATATTGAAGGATAATATGGGCAAAATGGAGCCCT
>NW_004444060.1:3206128-3211256 GCF_000243295.1 Trichechus manatus latirostris | reverse complement strand
CCCTGGATCCACAGTCAGCGTCCATAGAAGTAGCAGTCAATAAATCAATGTATTGCACTGGGCACGACTGCAGAAAAAAACCTTTTTAAAGTGTTAAAAAGCAAAAATATTACTTTGAGGACTAAGGGGTGTCTAACCCAAGCCACTGTATTTTCAATTGTCTCATATGAATGTGAAGACTGGACAATGAATAAGGAAGACGGAAGAAGAAGTGATGCCTTTGAATTATGGTGTTGATGAAGAATATTGAATATAGCATGGACTGCCAGAAGAACAAATAAATCTTTCTTGGTAGATATACAGCCAGAATTCTCCTTTGAAGGGAGGATGGAGAGACTTTGTCTTACATTGGACAAGTTATTCAAGGGGGACCTACCCCTGGATAGGAACTCATGCTTGGTAAAGTAGAGGATCAGCCAAAAAGAGTAAGACCTTCAACGAGATGGACTGACACAGTGGCTGCAGCAGTGGGCTCAAACATGGGAACTATTGTGAGGATGGCACAGGACCAGGCAATCTTACCTTCTGTTATACAAATTGTTGCTATGATTTGGAAATGACTCTTGGGCACCTAGCAACAACAGTAACACCTAAACGGGTAGTTTGGTGGCATATTTGGTAAGATAATGCATAGGATAATGCAGGATGACACAAGAACTTTCATCAGCCAGCAAGTGCTGCTTTTCATAAGATTATTTATAAGACTTCTTGGTCTGTGTTCTTAGCTCAACAGGGAGTGTCGTGGTCCTAGTGCCTGGTCATTCTCCAGCCCTCTGAATTTACATGGTGGAGAAATAATGGTGTGTCATCTGTTTCTTCCCAAAAGAGCCTGAAATAGCTTGTGTTCTCAAATATCTCTCCTAATTTCCTGCTCAGCTGTACTAGAAAGGCAGTTGAGGGTGAGTTAGAATGTAGCAAAGAGGTGAATGTTTGGAAGCACATGAAGGCAACTTTTCTTTTCATAATCCCGCAGATGAAGATTCAATCACATAGTCAAGGCTTTGGAGGAATTAGTGGATCAAAAACATGGAAGTTCCTTGAAGTGGGAAAATGATTCTTATGCAGAGATATATTTGTTGTTTCTAATTATATAGTTCTGCACATAATTAGGGACGAAATAATTAGTTGTAGAATTAGGTAATTAATCATAAAAAAGGAGAAAACTTAAGAAGAGACAGTGATTGTTGTGTTCTGCATATTATAGACCCAAAATCATAAAAAGGCAGGGCAGAGCATACCAAAGATCCATAAGGAGTTGTTGTAACAAGTATTGAACAGTATTATCTAAGAAGAATATCTACTAAGAATAGCAATGCTTTTCTTCATTAAGTTTTGGAACTTCCATTCTTTGATTGGCATATCTTCAGCCGACATTATTTTTTATTGAATAAACTCCTTCATACATGGCAAGAAAGAGATATTGACTTCAATTAAGAGTAAGAGTTTTTGGAGTCATTATTTGAAGACAGTGCTACCTCACAAAAGAATAATAGATATTGACAAAATGTACTTCCTACACTTGAGGCAAGTAGTTTGGAAGAAAAACTTGGTGATCCTGAGTTTATTTTAATTTAAAATTACCTGATGATGTGATCTTTTTTGTTAATGATCCATAGTTATGTTACACGATAGGAGCAGAAAGATTGACGGTTCCTGCAGGATTCAATACCTTTTTTTTTTTTTCTCCCTTCAAGAGTATCCAATGAAAATAAAGTAGTCAAAATATTTTGGAATATTCACAAAAGATGACTGAGATAAATCTGAAATCTAAGCTGTTTAGAGATAAAAACAAAACAGAAGAGAAAGAGGCCTAAGTGGAAAGATATTAAAGTGATCGGAGGCTTATAATTTTGTGTCAAGCATAGTTGAGTAAGAAATCTGGGACAACAGGAAATTATGTGAAAACAGCAAGACTAAGTTAGTGATTTTAGATATGACAAGGGTGGCTATGACAAGGGTGTAAAATGGAGGACAGAGGAGAGTTAAATGGTCGTGATAGACAAATATGCCAGGTTACTGAGAGGACATTGTATTCCTTAAAAAGGACCATCCACGCTGATATTGAATTTACTCAAGATGTTGACAGGTTTTGAGATAAGAAGGGTACACTAAATCATAGGCAAACTCACTAATGAATACGAGAGAATTACCAAGAATTAAGTAAATAAAATATAATTAATGCACCACCACTGATTCTTAAATATGGAAAGATTATATGAAGTCTTAGAGATCATCAAATCATCTGAAAGATGGAATACTAATAAATAAATATAAAACGTCACTAATCTGCCCTTGTCATTATATCTGAACATATAATTGGGGTTTATGAAATACGGATTCTTGATTTGTGACTTAATGCACATCTTATAATAACGTGGTTTTACAGTTCCTTCTTTTTTAGATAAGGATGCGCAAATGCTTGATGAGTAATATGCCATCTGAGATCTGAACTTTTGCACTTACCTCTTGGACTTTTCGCCAATAATTTTGAGGCAGCCACTGAGGATGGCCAACTTCATGCCAGCACTCCCTGAATGTGCCTTATCTAGTTCCTGCTCCGTGTGTCTCCCCTCTGGCCCTACAGATTCTCTGTTGAAGCTGAAGTCTAAGAAGCCATGAGACCTGCTCAAGATTACACATATGTGAACCCAAACGTGCAGAGAAGTTAATGCCTCAAGAGCCAATTTTCTGACTAGTGGAAGTTGGGAGCTCTTAATTAAAATCCTTTCATTACTATTGGATTAATGGTATACCAGCCATTTTTTATGCCTCAACCTCAGAGGTAAGGCCTTATTCTGGTTCTAATGCATTTAGTGTCAAGCTGGGTCCCTTTTGAAATGCGTGAAGCTCAGCAGAGTTGAAGCCTTATTGTTGTGTAGTAGAGCATTCTATTAGGTGATCCTTCCTGGATGTGTTAGTTTTGTAAAACTTTTGCCTTTTTTAAAATTTGCTTCTGTGAGATAAGGCTTGCAAGCATAATTATGGCTCTCCTAAGTGATAGTTAGGGGCCCTGACGGATTTGTTTTGGTTTTTCTGTGTCGTATTTGGAATACCAGATGTTCCCCATATAACCTAATGGAACAAAAAAAAAGAAAAATCCAGGTTGCCATTGAGTCAATTCTGACTCACTGAGATTCTACAGGACAGAGTAGAATTGCCCCACAGGATTTCCAAGGATCGGGCAGCAGATTCGAACTGCAACCTTTAGCCAAACTCTTAACCATTGTGCCACTAGGACTCCAATCTAATGGAAAGGTGCCCACAATAAATTATCTATATAGCTCTCATTGGTATATAGTCATACCACAGATCAGTGGTGTCACAGTGCCATTCATCTCATTGGTGGCTTTTGTCATCAGATCATATTTCTCAAAATCTCTATTACCAACCAGAAATTTAAACACACTCAGTTAGTAAGCATGCATACCAATACTGAAAACACATGGCATCAAATAAAAAAAAAAAAAAATTAAGGAGAAAAAATGTAGTAACGAAAGGGCTAAATCTCCCCTGTCCGCATGACCAACTGACGTGAATTGCCATAGTTCATGAGAACATTCACAGGACGGTTTTAGGAAATTAAACAATCAGTTGCACTTGACACCAACAGGAGGCCAACTCCATCCTTATTGACCTGATCTTCCTTCCCTGGGTCACTCTCTTTTTCCCACACTGTTGATTCCTTGGCATTGTACTACCCATTAAAGTATTATTGCATGACACTATATTTCTGGTGAATTTAGGCTAAGAAATTTTCCATTCTTAAGTTTTATTATTTTTTATTATATAATTTATTCCTATATAATGCCTTAAAATTGTGACATCTAAAGAAATTAAGTAATTGGGCTAAAAACTTTTCTTTTTTTGCAAACAGTATTATTATAACTTATGTATTCTTATAAACCCACCTCCCTTTTAAATTAATCACTTCTATGTAGTTAGAGAAATACTTTAAATAGTTTTCTTAGCCGGAAACAAAATATTTCTCTTTCTTTTTTTTTTTTCCACTAGGGATAACTTATAACACTGAAAAAGTGAGTTTCCAAAAATTTAGTTCAATAAGTTTAAAACCGAGATGATATTCTCTACGAGTCCTCAAGGAAACAGAGTTCTTCCTGTGATGCTTAATTTCTTTCCTAGTTATTGTGGTTAAATTCTTTCAAACATTTTTGCTTCCTTGTTTGATCAGTCATGCTTTCTGTATTCGATCAGAAATCAACCTCTTAAGACACTCCTTAATAACATTTTTTGCATTGATTCCTTCATTCATATGCACAAAATATATATAAAACAAAGCTTACCTGAAAGGAAATAAAAAGAGAAAACATTGCTAGAGACGGGTAGAGGATGAGAAGATAAAGCTTGGTTAGGGTTGTTTGAAAGAATTCATATGGCAAATGAGGCATTAGCTGAGCCTCAAAGTAGGAAAAATTAGCTAAATAGAGGAAAACAGAAGAGGAATGCAAACATCAAAAATATTTTTAAATACAATATAGTATAACATCATACAGTACAATACAGTACACTATATTTCCCAAGATTATGAAATTCAGTTCTATGATTAAACTTAATAAAATATAGAGCTTAAAGCTGGTTCAAAACTTACATAAATGTACCATGTTGTAAACATGTTTTTATTAATTATTTCTTAGTTGCACTTCCTTTAAGGACAAGGGACTAGTAACTAGCTAACTAAATAAATAGTAATAAGATAAATAGTAATAAAAGAAATACCATGTTTTTACCAAATAACATGTATGTTGTATATATTTTTGCCAATCTTGCCTTCCCACTCCTGCGAAGTATTTTCATAAGGATGTTATGGCTTTTTTTCATATGTTGTTGTAAATATTTCTATGGTTCTTGTTGTTATGTGCCGTCGAGTCAGTTTAGCTCATAGTGACCCCATGTCTTTTCTTTTAAGAAATTTTTTTTCATGCATGTATATATTCATATGGGTATATATTTGCATATATGCACTGTCTTAGACTGGATTCTCCAGAGAAACAAAACCAATGAAGTGTATATATATTTATACATGTATATATAGAGAGAGGGAGAGAGAGATTTATATTAAAAAAAAATGGCTCACTCAGTTGTACAGGTTGGAAAGTCCCAAGTCAGTCAT
>NW_004444060.1:3202744-3205467 GCF_000243295.1 Trichechus manatus latirostris | reverse complement strand
AGGCTGCTGGCTCAAGTTGCAAGAACAGGAGTTCAGATGATGATGAGTCAAATGCAGGATCGAGAGCACAGCAAAAGCCAGCAAGCTTTGCCAGAAAGTCCATATATATTGGATACAGTCAATATCCCCAAGGAAACTTCCTTTCAACTGATTGGCTGCTCGTAACAGATCTCATCATGGAGGAGATTATATTATATTAGATCTCATCATGGAGGTGATTACATCATTACATAACTGCCAAACTACATCATAATTGCCAAACTACTGAGAATCCTGGTCCCACCAAGTTGACACACAACCTTAACCATCACATGCACATATGTATATTAGTATTTCACAAAATAGATAAGATAGGTATTTTTACAGCATGGGTTTTGTTTGATTTGGAAATAAATATTTTATTGAGTAAGAGTAACAATTAATGTGTTTACCTATTTTTTTTAATTCCAAAGCAGTTGATTTCTGGACTTGAAGTGAATTTATTGTTAAGTGGATGTAGGCCTGCTAATCAGTTACATTTCAACGAAATGATTTTATATTATGAATGACAATTAGATGTTTGTTCAGTAAAGGGTGATGCCTTATGCTTTTGATTGAAAGAAATAACTTTGATTATCAACATTTCTCACATATGTTGTATCTATTCTATTCTTTATTTTCTTATTTTCCATTCCATAGCCTTTATGTTTTTCTAGTTTGTGGCACTGCCTTCAAACACTCTATGGTAATTTAAATTTAATTTACTTCATTCTTTGTGTGATTTTATGGGGTTTGCATGGTTTCAGAAATTGTTTTGATTTTTCAATTATTTTTCTATCACTTTTTTAAAATTATTATCTGTATTATGAAATATTAGTATTTTCACATCCCCTTGTTCCCTTGAAGTGTTGCAGCAGATATTTTGCGCATATTATGTACAGATTTTCATTGTTTACAAAGGAAGAATAGAATTTTGCTAACACTTCAGAACACAAAGCACAGAGGAGGCTATAATGACAATTTGGTTGTTGTCACTGAATAGAATATCTTACTATACCAAGTGGTGACTAGGTGTAGACTCCTTGTGGTGATAATAGAGATGAAGGGCAGTACCAAGTTTATAACTAATGTTGGAAGAGCAGCATCAGGATTCTATTAATCAATATTGATTTCATCTGCTACCCTTTGTAAGGCACAGACTTGAAAGGCCCAAAATGTTTTAAACCATACATAAGACTTTTACAAGATAATAAGATTGAGATATTCTTGATTTTGTGTCTGCTAACTACCAGCAGTATAACCTTGAGAAAATCATTTAACTTCACTCTGCCCTTAGATTTCAGATGAGATGGGGGAAATATGTCCCCCCAAATATGTGTTGAATTCCTGGCTCTTGTAAATTTGGTTATAATGCTGTTTGGAAATAGGAATTTTATTTTGTTGTGTTAATGATGTCATGCCAGTTTAGGGTGGGTCATAAACCAATCACTTTTGAGCTGCAAAAGACCAGAATAGACACACACATACAAAAGGAGAAAGACAGATTCCATGTGAGGATTGTCTGCAAAACAAGAAATGTCAAGTAATAAAGGAATGCCTATGGCTACCTACAAGGAAGGAATTAACAGTACAGAGATCCTGATTTGGACATTTAGCCTCCAGGACTTTGAAAAAAATAAATTTCTGTTCTCTTTAAAGCCAGTTTTGACAGCAGCACTAGGTAACTAAGACAGGAGTGATTTGCTCTGTGCAAGGTACCTACCAACTGTAAAGATTTTGTTTTAAAACTATTATTATTAATTAAAAACATTGTGCCACTGGGGGAAAAAATTGTTTTCACCCCATTTTTCATATAATGAAACCAGAGCTTAGATTTTTGATTTACATGATTGCTAAATTGGTAAGCTTCTACAACAAATATCCAGTACTTGGAATGTCAAAATTAAAAGTCTAACTGAACATTTGGAGGTTCAACTCTACCCAGAGGCACCTTGAAAGAAAAGCCTGATGACCTACTTCTGAAAAATCAGCCGTTGAAAATCCTATAGAGTACAGTTCTACTGTGACACACAGGGGCTCACCATGGGTCTGAGTATACTGGATGGCAACTAGTACTGGTAGGATATGTGGCATAGTCCCTGTCCCCTCCCCTCCCCTCCCCTCTTTTTTTAAGTGGGAAATCAGAGGAAGGAGAGAAAACACTCGTATGTTCAGAAAAAAATTTCATGAGCAGATTGGACTTTAGATAGCCCTAAAAAAGATGAGAAAAGACCAATGGTAAGAGCAGGAGAGAAAATACAGACATTTACATGGTGTGTTTGACAGACAATTAGATCTCTCTGGCTGAAAAATATGGTTAATATAAGGGAATAAGCAGATCTAGTAGAATGACTTAAATGAAGTAAGCTTACCTTTATTCTAATGAAAATGAAAAGCCAAAGATACAGAGTAGTATTACAAAACATATATGATAATTCCTATGTATAATCATATTATTTATAATATTTTCCCCAATATTTTTAAATGTACTGCTTTTACACAGCCGTTCAGAATCCTGTACATTGAATCCAGGTATATGTGTCTGAAACTTCAGTCACCACTAGATAACACTTCTGCCTGTTCTGAGTAGCAAGAAATATGGTAAATTATTACTTCAGGAAATGGTAGCACCAGTATTTTTAAAGAATACTGCAATTGAAAAATGCTTTAAAATTTGGTGTGTGTGTATGTGTGTATTACTCACA
>NW_004444060.1:3181251-3200134 GCF_000243295.1 Trichechus manatus latirostris | reverse complement strand
GTCCTATAGGGTCGCTATGAGTCGGAATCAACTCGATGTTAATGGGTTTGGACCAATAAGCAACATCATGAGAAACAGAGAAAAGATTGAAGTTGTCAAAGGATTTCATTTTACTTGGATCCAAAATCAACACCCATGGAAGCAGCAGTCAAGAAATCAAATGGCACGTTGCATTGGACAAATCTGCGGCAAAAGACCTCTTTAAAGTGTTAAAAAGCAAAGATGTCACTTTAAGGACTGAAGTGCTCCTCACCCAAGCCATGGTGTTTTCAATCGCCTCATATGCATAAGAAAGCTGGCCAATGAATAATGAAGACTTAAGAAGAATTGATGCCTTTGAATTACAGTGTTGGCAAAGAATATTGAATATACTATGGACTGCCAAAGAACGAACAAAGCTGTACTGGAAGAAGTATAGCCAGCATGCTCCTTAGAAACAAGGATGGCAAGACTTTGTCTCAACATACTCTGAACATGGTATCAGGAGGGACCAGTCCCTGGAGAAGGAGGTTATGCTTGATAAAGTAGTGTCATGGATTGAATTGTATCCCCCCAAAAATGTGTGTATCAATTTGGCTGGACCATGATTCCCAGTATTGTGTGGTTGTCCTCAATTTTGTGATTGCAATTTTACGTTAAAGAGGATTAGGGTGGGAATGTAACACCCTTACTAAGGTCACATCCCTGATCCAATGTAAAGGGAGTTTCCCTAGGGTGTGGCCTGTACCTCCTTTTATCTTACAAGGGATAAAAGGAAAGGGAAGCAAGCAGAGAGTAGGGGACCTCATACCAGGAAGAAAGCAGTGCCAGAAGCAGAGCTAGTCCTTTGGACCCAGGGTCCCTGCACGGAGAAGCTCTTAGTCTGGGGGAAGATTGATGAGAAGGCTGACAGAGAGAGAAAGCCCTTCCCTGGAGCTGATGCCCTGGATTTGGACTTCTAGCCTACTAGACTGTGAAAAAATTAATTTCTCTTTGTTAATACTTGTGGTATTTCTGTTATAGCAGCACTAGATGACCAAGACAAGTAGACAGTCATCGAAAAAGTGGAAGACCCTCAACAAGATGCATTGACACAGTGGCTGCAATGATGAGTTCAAGCATAACAATGATTGTAAGGATGGTGCAGGACTGGGCAGTGTTTCGTTCTGTGGTACATAGGGTTGCTATAAGTGGGAACCGACTCAACGGCACCTAACAACAACAACAATTCCTAAGAGCCCACAAAAGTATATGCTAATAAAAGAACAAAATAAGTCTCTAACTATTCATCGCAGAACACAAGTGGAAATTTAGAAATTCTAAAGTGGTAGCTTTAAGGAACACCTTATTCTTCTAGTTGTAGGGCGAATGTGACTAAGGACCAATAAGCAGAGCATGTTGTAAGAGTTGCAGAGTTGCCAATAAAATGCTCAACTCAGAGCACTGATTTGGAAAGAATGGGACCTTGAGATATGAGATGGTGGAATTACAAAGATACAGACATAGCTGAAAATTTTGGACCCCTCCCCACCCAATACTCCTGATAGTGAAGGAATGACTTCAAACCCTGTTAGAGGGAGGCAGCCTTTACCTGAACCTTCATGGAAGACTTTCCTTAAATGTATCTGGGGACAATTCCCCTTATAGAAATCGATGCTATATATTCCTTATTACCTTCAGGGCCAGAGGGATTGTCCCAATATGTGCCAAATGAGAAGAACAAAATTAATTCCCGGAGGAAATAGTCTATACACAGAAAAGTTAGGAATTCCACCAGCTTCGACTGACAGGCATCTGGCAAGTATGTCTGGAAGTGGATTCTAAGATTGTTAGACAAGGGAGGATGAAATAAAAAAGATTGATGCCATCCAATCTATTTACAAGGTAAACTCACTAGGAACTTGGGATATAACATTTTGGCTCTAGCACCTTATTACTAAGCAATAATCATACAATTCTCAATTGTATTAAAGAGAAAAAATTTCGACTAGTGCACAAATAAAACATAATACCCCACAAATAAAGTGTTACACTGATAGTACCCTAGCGATTCCATAGCTTCTATGCAAATAGTGGTACTTCCATACTGTAATTAGTAGGTTATTATAAATTTTGCACACTGATGTGGACATTTATATTAATTAGACTTTTCACAGAAGCAAAGCGCAGAAAGCTATTCAACTGAGACTCTGAGACAACTTTAATTGGTTAGTTATTAGTGTTTGCCATAACTGTTAATAAAAAGATAAATTTATTCTAGCTATTTATTGGGAGGACAAATTTTTAATATTCCCTATACAAATGTTTCAAGAGTAGTACAAATAAAAATAGTAATTATTAGATGTTTTCTTTCTCACTCTTAGCCTTATTTGAGATGAATGCTGTAAAAATCTTTGAACCTTAAGCTTTGGCTTCACTGTCATTTGTTTTGGGAATTCACCATTCAATCTGTAATTAGATAATCTCTTTTTCTCACCATTCCATTTAGAGTTTATGCGTTAGGAATACTAAATGATATGTGTTCTTCTGAGTGCATCTATCTACTCATGTCTCACTGACTTTGCCCAAGTTCCCTCAGCCTTGGAAAGACTTTCTATTACTATCTCTCAAGTTTAACACTCTCTATTCTAAAAACCTTCCTCTGACCCTGCCTGTCCACCACAGGCAGAATTAATCATTCCCTCTCTCTGCCACTTGGGTACTCAGTGAATACCTCATATTTCATGGAGATTGTGAGATTATTCAGAAAATAGACTGAGTACTTGTATAGGACACCAGCTAGCAACCTCATCAAAAAAAAAAAAAAAAAAATTATTGATATTTATTACATTTTAAAATGTGAGGTACCACATTTTATCAACTCTTACTTGCACATTTTCAACATTTTAACACCTCTGACACTGGAAAATACCTTAAAATTGATAGCATACCATAACTCAATTGGCATAAAATTTTTTTTGTACTATATGAGATAATGGCATGTATTATAATTGGTGGAGTCTTCGGTTTGATAATATATAGTAGTCACTGTGAAAAACTTTGGAAATATTTTATGATTTCCTCACATTTATTTCATGACTTAATTTTTCCCTTTTTCTTGCTCTCATTCTTGAGCTCTTTCTCTCTCTGCAATAAAGATTGTTTTATTCCTAACTGGGTGATAATGAGTACAATGAGGTTTTTCTCACTTATTCTGTTGGTCAGCCCATTAACACAGTGGATGATTAATTGTCTTTTCTTTATTTCAATGTATTTACAGAGCAAGGCCAATCCATATGAATGACAAGCGGAATTTGCAATGTGTAAAGATTAACTTCTACCACTCGTCTGTCAGTTTGTCATACTATGGTGGCCTGTGTGTTACTGTAATGCTGGAAGCTATGCCACCACTATTTCAAATACCAGCAAAGTCACCATGGTGGACAGGTTTCGACAGAGCTTCCAGACTAAGACATGGATTGATAGAGTGGCTGCAACACTGGGCTCAAGCATGATTGTGAGGAAGGCTCAGGACAGGGCATCGTTTCCTTCCATTGTATATAGAGTCACTATGAGTCGAAACTGACTCCACCACACCTAATAACAATAAAAACAAAGATAATTTACATGGTCATGGCAAGCAAATTTTAAATGTTTTAAGTATTCGTATTTGTATAACAGGAATCCACATGTGTTCACAGAGAAATCCAAGACCTTTTGATGGAAGAGAAAGGAAGACTAATTTTAATTCAATATTCAACAGTAACTCTTAATAAAACTTCTAAAATTATTAGCGTACTAGATGGTACAACCGTTAAGTGCTTGGTTGCTAATCAAGAGGTTGGTGATTTGAACCCACCAGTGGTTCTACTGGAAAAAGACCAGGCGATCTGCTCCCGTTAAGACTACAGCCTAGAAAATCCTATGAGGTAGTTTTAATCTGTAAGATGGGGTAACTATGGGTCGAAAATTGACTCCACAGCATCAAACACCACCACCACCACCAGCTCATAAGACAATGTAATTGGAAGTTCGCTATAACTGGAAGTCCTCAAATAGACCTAGTAGGTACTTGTAATAGAGTTTTTAAAGATGTTGAGGCCATCAGATAGAGGAAAAAAAATATTTAATAGATGGCTCTGTTACAATCTAATTTTGTTATTCTGTCTATTCAAATCCAGTAGAACTAATCTTATTCCAATATGTTCTTTTTTGGCTAAGCTCAACTACAGTGAATTACACAATTTAAAAATAAATTCCCCCACGCATCTGTCAGTTTATCGTACTGTGGGGGTTTGCATGTTGCAAGCATGGCTAGTCTATGTCTCACATACTTCAGATATATTATCAGGAGGGATTAGTCCCCTGAGAAGGACATCATGGTTGATACAGTAGAGGGTCAGTGAAAAAGAGGAAGACCCTCAACGAGATGGATTAACACAGTGGCTACATCAATGGGCTCAAACATAACAATTGTGAGGATGGCACAGGACCAGGCAGTGTTTCATTCTGTTGTACATAGGGTAGCTATGAGTCAGAACTGACTTGACAGCACCTAACAACAAAAAAGTAAAAAAATAAATTTAATAAAAAGGAAATCTGGGAAAAATATCAGTGAAGACAGATTACAAACTCTCTTCTCAAAATTACATTAAATAAACATGTTTAAGAACAGAAATAAATACAGCTGTAAGACTTAATCAAAGGAAGGGATAGAGCCTAGTGCTGCAATCTTTGAGAAGAGACGGCAAGGAAGGAAGAATTAAAATACTAGAAATCAAAGAGCAGTTCCTATTTACATGTCCTTTTATGAAATACATGTAAATTGAAGTTAAATGAAAGCACACACAGAATTAGCTGTGTCTTGTTCTATCAAACTACTGTCCATAACTTCAAGTTAATCTCATCTTCAAAATGAGACTTTGGAACACAAACCAAGAGATTGTGAAATAAATGGGTATAAAGGAAAATAAATTTTACATATGTTGTATCTGAACCCTTAGAGGTCATGATAGACCTTTCCTTAAAACATGTTTCTTTAACAAAATAATATTTCAAATCACAAAAAAGAAGAAAATGAAAGAACATGCATGTGTGTGTGTGTGCAGCATATATTACCTATAAAAAGAGAGCATACTTCAAAACACAGAAAAAATGATCTTTGCAAATATATGGCCCATACCAGTAATTATTTAGAATATAAAATCAATCAAAAAAGGAATCCAATATATGAGGATAAGATACATATATTTAGATGAAAAAATAAAATTCAGAGTTGAGGAAAAAATACTGAAGATTAAAACAGTACCATTATAGAATTGATAAAAAAGAGCAAAAGCAAGAGAAAAAAAATAGCCATCTCTGGGGTAAAGATACTTAAGAAAACAACAGAATGTGGGAGCATAGCAAGAATTGTTAAAGATATTAGAAATGAAAATATAAAATATGGAAACAGCATTTTGAAAACACAGACAACATTCTTTGTAAAGAACCCAATCATAAAAAAGGAGGTTTACTTTTATAGAGATAAAAATATTCTAGGAATAAACGGATAAATAAAGTTCTAGGGTGAGGATATTCACCTATTTTTGGAAAATACAGGCCTGATTGATTAGATTCCCTTGGTGGTGAATGATCATCACCAAGGGATATTCAGTGAAGCAACTGACTTACAAAAATTAAGAAATAGTTTTTTGGTATTATCTTAGGCTAGGTTCTCTACAGAAGCAAAATCAGTAAAGCGTATAAGATATTTAGAGAGATTTATATCAAGGAAACTGCTCATGCAGTTGTAGAGGCTGGAACATTCCAGGTCCATGGGTCAGGATAGAGGTTTCTTCTGATTCACGTAGCTGCAGGGGCTGATGAATCCAAGATAGGCATGTCAGAGAGCAGGGATCTTGATCACAGGATGCAAAGATCAAAGAATTCCAAGACTGGCAGGCAAGACTGCAGGTAAGCTGCTAGCTCAAGTCCCAAGAACCAGAAGTCAGATGAACAGGAGCCAGTTGCAGGATCCAGAGGCAGCAAAAGCTCAGAAGCCTTGCTACAATATCCACTTATATTTGATGTACTCCATACAGCCAAGAAAACTTCCTTTCACCTGATGGGCTACTCACAGCAGATCCTATTATGGAGGTGATCATATTATATCACATCTCATCATGGAAGTGATCACATCATCATATGACTGCCAAACCACTGAGAATCATGGCCCAGCCAAGTTGACACACAACCCTAACCAGCACAAGTGTCCAGCAAAATACAGCAAGTTGTCCGCAACAACATCATCAAACAACAAAATTAGGCATTCGCCAGCCTTTTCCAAAGCAATATTCAATGCTTTGGATATTCAGTGAACATTGATATTCAGTAACCAGTGAACATTATTTCTGAACACTTAGAGAAAGGAAAATCACAACATTTTATAAAAGCCAGATGATTTTTCATTTATCAATGTACCAAGCAGATATCCTAAAAATGTAAAATCTCAGGTATATGGAGAGTCCATGGATTCTCCCTAAGGGTTAATGTGGGGTCAGAATATCTGATGCTTGACAGTGAAATTCAGCCAAATTAATAAAAATTAAAACTATGGGAATAGTAAAGCCTTACTCCAGAAAATTTATTTTTGGCATTAACAAATAAATGTTTATTATTACTATTTTCATAATTATTATTATAGTAGCAACCTTTACCATTACCATTATTTTCGTATCTTTAAGATATAATGCTAAGTGTTATACATTCATTGTTATCTTTAAAGACTCACTGAATTCTTTCAGTCAACAGTGTGATGTAACTACTAAAATAAATTAATAAAAGCCATGTCAGAGTGAATTAATAGACATGTAGCATCCTGGTTAAGAGAGTGATCACTTCGTTGAACCCTGAGATCATCAGACCACAACTGGATATGTGTTCATTCCCAGGTGCTATTTTTCAAAAGGATCTTAACAAACTAGATGGTTTCCTGCTGTGAATGCTTTTCCACTATCTAGATTAACCAGAAATACAGGTGGAAGACATCAGCCTTTCCGAGGAACCTCGGGTGACCCTATCCTTTTTTAACTGAGATATATTTATATACTACAAAATTTACGCTTTTGAAGTATACAATTCAGTAGTTCTTAGGATAATTGCAATTTTGTAAACATCACCATTGTTAATTTTGTAACATTTCATCACCCCACAGAGAAACCCCATACCCATTTGCAGTCACTCCCCATTCCCACCACCTTCTTGCTCCTGGCAACCACTAGTCTACTTTCTGTCTCTGTGGATTTGCCCATTCTGGATATTTACTGAAAATGGAATCATATAACATACGATTCTTCTTGCACTTAGAATAACATTTTCAAATTTTATCCATGTACTGTATCATGTATTAATACTTCATTGCTTTTTCATGATTAAATAATGTTCCATTTTTTGAATAAAACATGCTTTATTTTTACTCTATTTCAGACATTTTCCAAAACACTTAGCAAGAAATGTATAGTTTGCTTGATGTGTTTCCTCATTCTGAGAGGAGATAGATAAAACTAATGAGTTTGGGTTTGGAACAATAATAAGGACATAGTTAACTAAACAGGCAAATAAATAAAATAGTTACTAACTCAAGAAATGAAAAATGTGTATCATGCCACATGACTTAGGTCTGATCAGAATTTACTTAGCTATGATATTGTAAACACTGCATGACAATCTATACAAAATAATCATCTATATGTGGTAGTGGTGAGGGTGGTGAAAGCTAAGACTATTCTTTTTGCCCACTGTGGGGAGTTAATTGAAAATACCATAACAACAAAATCAAGAAGAAGAAATGTATCATGGTATTTAGAGGTAGGGAGGTAAATCCTAAAAGAACCAATTGAAATAAATAAAATTGATTGCTTTTGGAGAGAGGTTAACGGAAAGAAAGAAGGAATAGCAAGTGTTTGCTGTTTTAATAGCAAGACATACAAAATTGTGAGAATTAATTTTATGTGTAAACTTGGCTAGGTTATGGTGCCCAGTTGTTCGCTGGAACTCTAGTCAAGGTGTTAATATGAAGTATTTACATGTGATTAAGAGCAAATAGGGAACTTCCTGAGGGAGTATTTTGCCTCCAGACCATAAATTGATATCATACCAAAATTCTTTTCTCTTCCCCATGGCCTGACATACCAATTTTGGGAAAACAAGACTACTGGAATTTCTGGCCTATTGCCTGTAGTATAGATTTTGAACTTTACCTAGAGAACCCTAAGAAAATTATTATTTGATTTTTTAAAATTTGTGCATATGTAAACTTTATAAATTTAAAAATGAAAAAAAGTTATGTATAGAATGAGTACATTTTTCCTAAATTAATTTAGACCACTTACTTATTCATTTAATATTCCATAATATACCCATACATAGAGTGCCCAATGGTGTGTTTTAAGATGATAATTAGCCATATATCCCTAACAGATGAATGAGCAGACTCAATCTTTCATCTCTTGATAGATGAAAGTCTAGGTGATGCTACTTATTAACAGACTTTGATAGAATTTATGTGGATTTCCTATGCATTAATATGTCAATTCAATATACCATAATCCCAAGATATTTTGTTAAATATTGTTGTCTGTATGAATTTTGGAAAAAAAGTTATTTCTGATGAAGACAATTTGTTTAATCACATGAATTCCATATAAAAAAGAAGGTATTAAAGCCACATGCCACAAGAAAAGACTACGCTGAATGTAGTATATGTACTGTCTCAGGGCTCTGTAAATAGCACAGGGTCAAATTCTCCCCATCACCTACATTAGTATAGTCCACAAGTACAGCTCCTGGAGGATATCAGTGTGAGTGGAGGAGACCAAGCCAGGTGTCCCCATCTGACCTTGTCTCCTCTCCTCCCTCAGTACCTGCGTCCCCAGTGTGCAGTAGCATCCCAAAGCCACAGAGGTCTATTTGAGTAGAAATGCTGAAGTGTATCTAACCAGCCCAAATGCATTTATCCATATTGATTGAATATAAACATCAGAGAGGTGGTGTTATTTATTTATGACTAGTCTATAAAGTCTTTAATGGCATTTGAAACCAATCAGTATAAAAATAAATTACATACTTAGATTGTAAAGCAAGAATAAATTTTTTTCTTCATGAGGGATTTTTTTATTTTTGGATGTGTGATACTAGCTTGCTAGATAATTCCTAATAAAAATGAAAAATACACTGCACTGCAAACATAATATACCTACCTCTATGTTATTTTTATTTGCACTGATTTTCTGTTATTCATAGTCAATATTGCTTTCCATTTCCTCATGTGTAAATATTTTCACTGTAGTCAATTTTGAGTAATTTTTAATATGATGCTGTTGTTCTCTGTTTTCATTATTTTTATCCAACTGTTTCGTATTTTTTTCTTGATGACAGCATGTTACACATATACAATACTTATGCAAAGAACATTCACATTTGGAAAGAAATAATCATCTAAAATTTAAACTTAACCCTAATTTTAGTTCAATTGCATTTTTGATATAAAATATAATTACTTGTCTCAAAAAACACAAATATCTCTTAGTTATCTAAGTTGAATACACGAGATAATTAATGGTTTTAAAATATAGACAGACATGGTTTTACCATATCTCCCATACTGGTAAAGTTTTGAAAAGACTCAGTTACAGAATAAAAAAGTGTTAACTTCAGAGATGAATCATGGTTAGTGAAAAGAGAAAGAAAAAAAAGGAGAGGGAGAGATTTTATTGCATTTGAAGCAGGCCTTGCCTGTCTTTCAGCGAGGATCTGACATTAGCAATGATAGCCCTCGTTCCAGGTACTCGTCTGAATCCAGCTTGAATTTCTGGCAGTTCCGTGTCAATGTACTGTTATGCAAAGGCATTCGACTGTGTGGATCATAAAAAGTTATGGATCACATTATGAAGAATGAGAATTCCAGAATACTTAACTGTGCTTGTGAGGAAACTGTACATAGGTCAAGAGGCAGTTGTTCGAACAGAACAAGAGGATATACTGCATGGTTGAAAGTCAGGAAATGTGTGCCTCAGGTTTGCATCCTTCACCATACTATTCAATCCATATGCTGAGCAAATAATTCAAGAAGCTGGACTGACTATATGAAGAAGAACACAGAATCAGTATGGAGAAAGACTCATTAACAATCTACGATACGCAGATGAAAAAAATTGGCTTGCTGAAAGTGTAGAGGACTCAAGGTACTTACGGATAAAGATCAAAGTCCACAACCTTCAGTATGGATTACACCTCAATATAAAAAAAAGCAAAAATCCTCACCACTAGACCAATCAGCAACATCATGATAAACGGAGAAAAGATTGAAGTTGTCAAGGACGTCATTTTACTTGGATCCACAATCAAAACCCACGGAAGCAGCAGTAAAGAAATCAAATGACGCTTTGCATTGGGCAAATCTACTGCAAAAGACCTCTTTAAAGTGTTAAAAAACAATGATGTCACCTTGAAGACTAATGTGAGCCTGACCCAAGCCATGGTGTTTCCATAGCCTCATATGCATGCAAAGCTGGACAATGAGGTATTGATGAAGAAAACTGAATATAATATGGACTACCAAAAGAGTGAAAAAATCTATCTTGAAAGAAGTACAGCCAGAGTGCTCCTTAGAAGCAAGGATGGTGAGACTTTGTCTCACATACTTTGGACATGTTATCAGGAGAGACCAGTCCCTGGAGAAGGACATCATGCTTGGTAAAGTAGAGGGTCAGTGAAAAACAGGAAGACCGTCAACAAGATGGATTGACACAATGGCTGCAACAATAGGCTCAAGCATAACAATGATTGTGAGGATGGCACAGGACCGAGCACTGTTTCCTTCTGTTGTACGTAGAGTCACTATGAGTCAGAACCGACTTGACAGCAGCTAACAACAACAACTGCTTGTCTTGATAAAAATTGTGGGATTGCCTTGCTTTTGGGGAAGTAGGTCAAAGGATTTACAAACTAAGACTAGACTAGAGATTGCACATAGAATTACCTAGCCTGAAGAAACTTCACAAGAACATTCTCAGCTAGATTCTATATAGTGCATCAACTTGCTGGTTCTTAGTTTAAACAGCATTTCCTTTTTATTTTTTGTTAATAATCAACTTCTATTTTTTATTTTAAAATAAATTTATAATGTAATGCTGTGGCTGATATACTCTCAGTCCAGCTGTATTTATTACTGCTTTTGATGTTAGAGCTGTACCATTGGCTTTGACTCTTGGCAACTATATGCGTAGAAGATCAAAACATTGCCTGCACCATCCTCAGGATTTCAGGCATGTTTGAGTCCTTTGTTGTGGCTATTGTGCAGTGCCTTCCAACTCAGGACACTCACCTTCCAGCACTATATCAAACAATGTTTTGTGTGACCTATCAGATTTTCACTGACTAATTTTCAGAAGTAGATCCCCATGCCTTTCTTCCTAGTCTGTCTTAGTCTGGAAGGTGTGCTGAAATCTGTCCACCATGAGTTACCTTGCCGGAATTTGAAATACTGGTGGCATAACTTCCAACATCATAGCAACTTGCAAGCCACCACAGACCAGCAAACTGACTGATGGGTGCATATACTTAAAAATAATAATGATATATTATTTAGATAATAGTTTGTAACTCAGATACAACAGCAATTATCTTGAGTCCCTTCATGAGTTAACACCGTGACAATTTAAAATACATAATCCTTTGTTGGTATGGTATGAATGATAGTATTCTGTGGGACTAAGGGCACATTCAATTCTTGTTAGGTTAAAAATCATAATATGCTTGTGGGACTTTCTAAGGGTATATAAGTAAGCAATCAAGTATTGGTTTTGTTTATTAACATATATATTGACCTTTTGTTTTTAATCTAAGATATTTTAATGGCACAAGTAAATTTTAATGTATTTGCTTAATAAAATGGATAAGCTAGAGCTTTTTGTTGTTATGCGTTTTTAATTTCCATAGTATTAAATAGTGACCAAATAAAATTTTTAATCTGTAATTATGGGTATATAAAGATTCATTTGTATATAAAAATTGTTTAAGCAATATATTTCAAGTAAATAATTTACAAATAGACTGGCTACATTTTATGACCAGAAAAAATTCAAATGCATTCAATATGCTGGTATACTATAAACTTCTTTAAGGTCTTAAGAAAGTAAAAACTTATTTTTGACTAAAAATATCTATGAGACTACTATTAAACTAAACAATGATCTGCTTCAAATATAAAAAAATATATATATTATTGATTTGTAGGATTGCATGTTTTTAAAATAAGAATTACACTGTAGTTTTAGATAATAAAAGCCTTTCAATTCCCTGTCCCTCATACCTGAAAATAATAATAATAATGAAAAAAAATTTTAAAAAGGCATATATTTATTAATAGCTATCAAACAAAGTAAGATGAATAGCCTAATGACAATATCTTTGAAATATAAAAAGATTAAAAAGAAGATTGTGAAACTGAGTCGATAGCATGGTGAAGTTTCTAAAAGTGTCCTCTTAAAAACCATACTGAGTCTAAATAGCCATAAAATTCATATCGATACCCCAGAAACTGAAGGGAGGCCAAAAGAGTTGGTGACACTGCATTTTATTTGGAGGAAAAACAAGCAAACAAACCTGAGAAGTAAGAACAGAAAACTGGTGTCTTTGGAACCACTGAGCACTGCCTCAGTTGAGCTCTAACTTCTTTTAGACTACTTACCCAAAAATAGTAGGCAGAAAAGACTGTATCTTATCTGTAATTCAAAATAGTTTTCACTATATGGAAAAGGAGTAAAAAAATCTTCAACAGCTTAAAAACAAATGGAAAGCTCCAAGCTTCCAGACTACGAGGAAGAGTAAAAAGGCACAGCTATTAAGGAAATGTACTTTGGAGGAGAAAACAAAAATAAACTGCAGTGACCACAACAAAAACACAGGGTAAAGAAGACAGAGAACCTAGGTTAGAAGGAAGCTTTTATCAAGAAATAGAAGGAAGTTTGTCCAAATGCCATGAGGAATAAAACAACCTACTAAAAATATGAATTAAACAAAATTAGAGCTAAAATGAATGAAAAGATAAATAGCCAACTTAAAGAAAAATAATTGGAGAGGAACAGAACCCATAAATAAATGGTAGCACTAAGGAACAGGCAGAGACAGAATTACTGACATAGTGAAAAGTCTTGAGATAATTATAAATAATCATATAAAGTGATAAAAAAAGAAAGAAAGTGGTAGTGAGACAGAAAATTAATTCAATATAAGGATAATTGATCAAACACCACAGCCTTCAGTATGGATTACACCTCAACATAAAGAAAACAAAAATCCTCACCACTGGACCAATAAGCGATATCATGATAAATGGAGAAAAGATTGAAGTTGTAAAGTATTTCATTTTATTTAGATCCACAATCAACACCCATGGAAGCAGCAGTTAAGAAATCAAGTGACGCATTTCATTGGGTAAACCTGCTGCAACAGATCTCTTTAAAGTTTTAAAAATTAAAGATGTTACTTTGAGGACTAAGGTACAACTGTTGTTGAGGATTAAGGTACAACTAAGGTACAAGTGTTTTCTATTGCCTCATATGCATGTGAAAGCTGGACAATGAATAAAGACAACAGAAGAAGAATTGACGTTTTTGAGTTGTGGTGTTGGCGAAGAATATTGAATATGCCATGGACTGCCAGGAGAAAGAACAAATCTGTTTTGGAAGAAAGACAGCCAAAATGCTCATCAGAAGCAAGGATGGAGAGACATCATTTCACATACTTTCGACAGGTTATCAGGAGGGACCAGTCCCTGGAGAAGGGCATCATGCTTGGTAGAGCAGAGGGTCAGCAAGAAAGAGGAAGTTCCTCAATGAGAAGTACTGACACAGTGGCTGTAACAATGGGCTCAAGCATAACAATGATTGTGAGGATGGCTCAGGGACAGGGCAGTGTTTCATTTTGTTGTACCTGGTGTGGCTATGAGTTGGAATTGACTTGATAGCACCTAACAACAACAGCAACAGAGGCAACAAGGAAACAAAATGAAGGAAAAGATGCAGATATTCTCAAATAAGAATCAATTGTGGACTACAAAACTACCATTTCTTAGAAAATTATAGTTGATAATTAATTGGACTAAATTAAGAGGATAATCAAAATAAATGTTTTTCACTCTCCAAAACAGAAAAATCATGATAATAAAGGTTAGGCCATTCAAATATAGAACAAATATTTGATTATTGTGTGTTATAGTTACAGAACAAATATAAGTTACAAACTTTAACAGGTTTATATAGTAATCTACATATCAAATATTAGGAAGGAGGTGAAAGTGAGTATGTTAATGTCCTTATCTTTTATAGAAAAGAATCCATAAAAACAATTTATAAAAAGTTTTTAGTTTAAAAATAATATCTTCAACTTGTTAATGGCTTTCATAATATCTTTAGAATCTCCACAGAAACAATGTATTTGGGGTAAAATATAGTTCTTTGAAATTTGATATTTCCAATAACTTAATTTTCCAATAATTCAATTTAAACTTAACTTGGACTAAACTTTCCTCTTTATTTTTTTTAATAAGTAGAATAAAATCAATTTTCATAAATGAATTTCTGTTTGTTTACTCATCATGCATGGAAAAATAGCTGGAATAATTTCCTAAGTGATTTTTAATTGAGTATCTAAAAATAATTATATGTGTTATTGTATAATGAGGTGTAGGGTGATTTTTAATTACCCTTTTCTGTACTAGTTGAGGTTGAATAACTCAATCATAATAATAGTTATGATTATTACAAATAATTATAAGAGTCCTTATTATTTTTAAATATGAATTATATGGCAGTAATATAAGGATTTTAAAAATTAGTAAATGCAAATAGGAAATAAAAGTCCAAATGCACCAGAATGAGTAACATATATCCAGACTGGGGGAGCGTAAGTCACAGATTGTTATATGAAATACAGAGTTTACAATGAATCTGTGCTTTAATAAAATATGTGAATTCAAGATAAACTAAACATTGTGTTGAAGAGTGTCATCAATACTGTAAAGATGTAAGGACTGTGTGAACAAATGCATATGGATAGTAATTATACACAATGGCCTTTAAAAATGTGACATTGTCTGCTAAATGTGTCTCAGACACTAAACTTCAATTTCAGATTATTACCTCAAACTTGCCAATACCCTTCCTGGCCTTTCCATGGACCAAGTCATAAAAACATTTAAAAATGAATTTTTATAACTGTAGATGTTAAGAATATTGGTCAGTTAACTACTGGTCTGAGGAGGTTTTTACATTAAATAAGCTTGAGGAAAAGGCATGAGGAGAAAGCAAACAGCAGATGAAGACAAGGTTCATTGGAAGATTTCATATAAAACACAAAACACAAAACATTTTCACACTTACTTTGTAACTATAACCTCTGGAAAAGCTACTCAAAGTAAGTTCCATGGGGAGAGAGCTCTGGAAGGAAAAGCATTAAGCTGGATATCTGTCGGTATACGCTAGGTTCTCGACAACCATAGACTTTCAGAATGTCAAAGACAATGATCCATTCTTCATAATGACTTGATATGAAAACAATACTGAGGAAGTTCTTCACAGTTAGAAAAACACTCGGTTATAGAATCCACATCTCTGCAAAGGTCTTTATGCACAACTAATCCTTCAACATCAGTGAAAAAAGTGATGAATAACAAAAGTTAACTGACTCAGTTACACTATGAAGCTTGTAGAGACTGAGAAAGAATCAGGTTACACAAGGGAAGTTTAAGTTGTTATATAAAAAGAATTAATATCAGCATTAAAATAAATTAAGTCAAGATTTTGTCAAAATAAATACATGCTTACCAAATAGGAAGCTAATATTAAAAAAAATCATAGAAAAATAGGATAGATGCAAAAATTAATAATAATAGCATATAAAGCAGAGAAACATCAATATTGGGACAATTGTGAAGCAGAATTGAAATGATTTAAATCTTCTTATCCTACGTAGGGTGCATTCAATTGATAACATTTCAATTTCAATGTATATTACCAAGTACAATGTATCCAAATCCCCTGAATCATAAAAGATAAAAAAAATAGATAATTGTCCACATTATTGAATGGAAAGAGAAATAGAAGTTTAATGAATTTGAAATATGAAACTAACCATTATTTGAATTGTAAAAAGAACGTGACTTTTTAACGTTTTTATTGAGATACAATATACATCAACTAGAATAAAGTGCATAAATCTTACTTCACAATAAATTTTTTAAGTAAAACTTAATTTTTTACATATCAATTAATTTTTTTGTGTATAAATTAACTTTTTTACATAAATTAACTTTACAGTTAATTTTTTACCATAAATACTGTTGTTGTTACTTGCTCTCCAGTAGATTTTGACTCATGGCAATCCCACGTGTGCAGAGTAATACTGTGCTCCACAGGGTTTTCATGGCTGTGAGCTTTTGGAAGCAGATTGCTAGACCTGTGTGTCTTCCTGTCTTCTGTGGCACCTCTGGGTGTCTTCTAATCACCAACCTTTCAGCTAGTATTCTGGCATTTAACCATTTTCTCCACTTAGGGACTCCTTTACATATAAACACCACATAATAAATACCCAGATCAAAATTTTGAATTTTGACACCCTGGAGAGTTCCTTTATGACCCTTCTCAGACAATGCTCCCCCAGAAATGCCCAGTAGTCGAATTTCTTTTATCAGTGGGTAGTTTTGCTTCTTTGTTTTGTTTCTGTCATACACACTAATCATAAATTATGTTCTCTTTTGCAACTAACTTCTTTCATAGAACATACTTTCTATGAAATGTACCCTTGTTGTTGCAGATTGTTCCTTTTACTGTTATGTAGTAAAACAGTGCATAATCATAACACATTGTATTTGTACTTTTTACTATTGTGGGTGTTTGTTTTCTAGTTTTGGCTATGTTGAATAAAACTTCTATGAACATACTAGCCTGTTTCTTTTGGAGGACATAGGCAATCATTTCTCTTTGCTGTATGCAAACAGGTGGAATTGCTGAATTGTGGAGTAAGTGGTAGTTGGGTGGTAGAATTTTTGCCTTCTATATGGGACACTAGTGTTCAATTGCAGGTCAATGCACCTCCTGGGCAGTCACCACCCATCTGTCAGCGGAGGCTTGTGAGTTGTTATGATGCTGAAGAGATTTCAGAGGAGCCACTATACTAAGACATACTAGAGGGAAAAGCCTAGTCATCTAATTCTGAAAAATCAGCCAATGAAAACCCTATGGATATCAATAGAGCAGTTGTGCAAGGGTTCGCCATGAATCAAGCAGCCGATTTGATGGCAGCTAGCAACAACACAGTAAGCATATTTTTAACTTTATGAGATAATGCTAAACAGTCTTTAAAAGTGGTTAAAGACTGAGCAAGGAGAGCAAACCAGTTCCTTTACAACTTTGACAGTGTTTACAGCCTTTTTAAAATTTGAAGCATTTTAGAGGATGTATATGGTATCATTCTATGGATTAAATATGCATTTACATGGTGAGTGATTTTCACATACTTGCAGACCTTCTTAATATTCTCTTTTATGAAGTTCTTGTTCACATCTTTACACATTTTTATACTGAGTTGTCAGTCTTTTACTTATTGATTTGTAGGCATTCTTTATATACTGTGGCAACAAGTTTGAAGTTTAACTCATCTGTGGAACTGATAGTCCATTAAGAAAAAAAAAATCAGTTTGTCATGAAGTAGACAAATTGAATGATTCACTGAGTCAAAATGAGAAACTCATAAGTGGTATACATTAAGCACCCTTTTCATGCTTATCTGTAGGCTTCATTTAGCTAGGATAACAAGTTAAGTAAAATAATATTGCCAAATAGGTTCTGAATGGGAGACAGACAGAGGGCAGAGACTACAAATTTGAAAGCATGGACGACTAAGTCATTTTGATATTTAGTAGAGCTTACTCAACAGGACAGTTCCCTACTCCAGTGTAGCTGAGTCCTCCCTAATTTCCTAGAGGCAACTGGAACTTGAAACTAACAAGGACATCCATAGTTTCATTGTAACACACTGGAGGTGAGTATGGTTAATGATGGCCTTTTAGGGGAGTTTGACTAACAGGGTTTAACAGTGCCTAAGAAAGAGATATTTATTGGGCTATTTAACCCAGACTGCAGCTGGCAAAGATGGCCACAGGGTTAACTGCCAAGGCAGGCTCCTAATAATGGTAGTTGTACTAATTAGATAGGAAAGAAAGTTCCCACATAATTTCAGAATGTCAAAACAATGAAAAAATGCAGAGAAAACAAACAAATAGTCATCTGGCTACTACCAAGTACATCACTATTGAACTGTGCTTTGGTTATTGAAAACTGATAAATTATGTTTTGTTTTGTTTTATTGTACTTCAGGTGAAGGCTTACAGAACAAATAGTTTCTCGTGAAACAGTAGTACACATATTGTATTATGACATTGGTTAATCACTCATACATTTCAACCCTCTAACTTCTCAATCTTTTTTTTTTTTGGTGAAAATACACATAGCCAAAGATACACTATTTCAAAAGTTTCTACATGCACAGTTCAGTGACATTGACTACACTCTTCCAATTGTGCTGTTATTCTCACTTAAGATGAAGGCTTACAGAACAAAATAGTTTCTCATTTAACAGTTACTACACATATTGCCCCATGACAATCGTTAGCAATCTCACAACACATCAATAATATCCTTGCTCAACCTTGGGTTCCCTATCACCAGCTTCCTTGTCCCCTTCTGTCTTCTGGCCCTTGTCACTGGATTACTGTACCTCATTAGTCCCATTTGATTTTACGGGGCTGTCCGATCCCAAGCTGAACGCTGAACCTTGGAGATAACTTCACCACTGAGCTAAAAGGGTGTGTGGGGGCCATACTCTC
>NW_004444060.1:3135650-3173030 GCF_000243295.1 Trichechus manatus latirostris | reverse complement strand
AAATCAGAAAGGTTAAAGAACTGCAAAGTTCCCAGGGATCCCACCAGTGCAGCTATGAGGTCCAGAGAAGTCGCTCTCAGGTGCTGCAGCACAGCCCGGCCAGAAGGTGCAGAGGTATACAATGCCAGGTATTCAGGGAACAGAAAGAGAAGGAAGATATAGAGAGATAAGAAACTGAGTAATGAAGAAAGACAAAAAGGGAAAAAGAGGGAAAAGAGAACAAAACAAATTAAAGAAAAAAAAGAACGAAAACAGAAATGCCCTCAGGATTCCTCTGTGCCAGCCAAGGGGGTAGTCTCCTTGCCACGCAGCACCGCCTGGCCAGAAGGGGCTCCTAATTCAAGAAAAGGAAAACAAAACAAACAAACAATTCACAATAAACAAACGAACAAAAGCCCTGGGATCCCAGCAGCATGGCAGCCCAGACAGGGAAGCGGCTCCACCCTCGAACAGAGCTCCACAGCCCCTCAGGAAGAAGCAAAGATGGCACATGGAGCCAGGTATTTGAGCAAAAGGAGGGGCAGGTGGTGAGAGGTAAGCAAGAAATCAAAAGAATCGGATAAAAGCAACACCAGCAGCCAACAAATGGCACTCAGAGAGCTGGCCCATTCGAGTGTGTGGAATTCAAGCAGCCGGTGTTTCCCGTGAAAGAGATTGTGGCCGTGGGAAGCAGAGGAGGCCGAGTGGAGGTGAAGAAGGGTAGGGAGTGGGAAACAGTATATCACAAATTTCCGGTTGTTTTGTCTTCTGCTGGAAGCTCCATTTGCTGGTCTCCGATAGGAGTCCAAGATGGTGGATCCGTGCTGCATTAGCTGGTAGGGGACCTCTGCATGAATCTCTCCTCGCTCTCTGTTCTCTGTCAGTAGTTTTCTCACTCCATTTGGTGCTTGGCTGAGTTCTTTATCTCTTCATTTGATGTTGTAGGGTTTCAGGATTGTTGTTTTCTCTGTTCGGCTTAGTTTTTCAGATCTTTGCTGTGGAGGGACGGCGTGGTGCTTCTGCCTAGAGCACCATTTTGCCAGAAGTCCTGATAAATTATGTTTTAAAATCTCAATGAACAGTATAAATATTGGAAATGAGGAGACAAAATGTCAACTGAAGATGATATTGTACACTTGAAAATTAAGAGACTAAAATAACTAATGCATGTATATGTGCATGTCTGTGTATATATATCTAAAGATAATTTATTAATATATATAATTATAATAATTTAAATATTACCAATATAAATTAAAAATGGAAAATATTTATAAGGAAGACAATAATTGGCTATATATTAATTATTTTTATTTACCAAACAATATTTTAATGAGTAAAGCAAGTATTTTGTTTAAAGGACACACTAAATAAATGGAGAAATTAACAGTGCTCCCAGATTAAAATGCTTAATCTGATTAAAATATGAATATATTCTAAACTACTATGTAATTGCAATACAATCTAATATAGAATTCCAATGTATTATGTTTTCGTTACTATTTTAATCTTATATATATTTTTTGCCTGACAAACCAAATCCTAAATAACTGTTTAAGAAAAATTGTGATAAAGTTATAGGGCTTATTTGAGATAAAATATATAGTAATAGAAGATTTACCCTACCAAATATTAAGGTTTAGTATGATATTTTACAAGGATAGTATTGGTCTGAGGATAGACAGATTAATATAAAATATAGGAAAGAAACAAATAGGATTCAGAAAGATACCTAGAAAGTACGATTTCAAGAATAAGTGACAGACCAAGCCAGAAGAGAACAATTCCCCAGACAAGTGGCATACACTAAGAGGGAAAACAAACAATAAACCTTCTTTGGGACAAGGGCAATATCTTTAAGGGCTGATGGTAGCTGCCACAGACTCTTTTTGGACACACAGAGACAAAATAACAGTGGTGTGGCTGAGTGAGGAAATACACAGATCTATCATCCTTGCAAATCTGCTATTTAGGGAGCTTCAAAATTGGGATCTCTACAATTGTCAAACTATTGACTTGGTAAAAATAAGAACTAAAATACATTATTTGAAAACTTCCTTTTCTTTTTTTTTTTTGCCTTGAACACGGAGTTACCTACTATCATGGATTGAATTATGTCCCACCAAAATGTGCGTCAGTATTGAGTGGTTGTCCTCCATTTTGTGATTTTCCTGTGTGTTATAAATCATAATCTCTGCCCGTGGTTAAAGAGGGTTAGGGTGGGATGTAACACCCTTGCTCAGGTCACATCCCTGATCCTATGTAAACGGAGTTTCCCTGGGGTGTAGCCCGTACCACCTCTTATCTCACGAGAGATAAAAGGAAAGGGAAGCAAGCAGAGAGTAGGGGACCTTATACCACCAAGAAAGAAGCACCAGGAGCAGAGCACATCTTTTCAACCGAGGGTTCCTGTGCAGAGAAGCTTCTAGTCCAGAGGAAGATTGACGAGAAGGACCTTCCTCCAGAGCTGACAGAGAGAGAAAACCTTCCCCTGGAGCTGATGTCCTGAATTTGGACTTCCAGCCTACTAGACTGTGAGAAAATAAATTTCTCTTTGTTAAAGCCATCCACTTGTGGTATTTCTGTTATAGCGACACTAGATACCTAAGACACCTATCTATCTAAATATATTTTCTGCAAATATCTGGTTAAGAAAGAACATAAATCGTTAAAAGATGTGTGCTAGTTAAAAAGTAGTTTGTGCAAGAAAAAAAATCTATAAGCACATTAGGAGAAAGAATTAGGGAAAAAGTAAGAGACGAAGAACACTTGCCAGAAAAAGAAAAAAAAGCTGCCAAGAGCTTAAAAAAGACGTACAAAAGCTCAAGGAATACCTGTCATAGTATCAGAAGGAGAGGAATTTGAATTGGCACAATTCAAGAGTAAACTATGAGAGAAAAAATAAATCATCACACTGGAAACAATGAGAAAGGAAAATAGTGCTGAAAACAATAAGGGCGTAAGTTGAGAAAGCTAACAAAACAAAAGGAAAATGAACAGAGTTTTAAAAAGAATCATAAACAAAATCAAATACATGTATGTATATGTATGTATATTGGAGCCCTGGTGGCACAGTAGTTAAGAGCTTGGCTGCTATTCAGAAGTTCATCAGTTCAAATCCACTAGCCGATCCTTGGAAACCCTGTGGGGCAGTTCTAATCTGTCCTATAAGGTCACTATGAGGCAGAATCGACTCAATGGCAATGGATTTGATTTTGGTTTTATATTATCTATTAACTTGTGCTCATATATATATACATATACACCCATATATTTATATAAATGTTTATATATTTGTATATTCCTCAATAGTTAAAAAACAGGAAGAATTACACTTGTGAGCCCCATTTGAAGACACTATTAAATGAAGCACATCTCAGAAATGAAGGGAGATATCTCAGAAAAAAATTTATACAGGTAAAGGATATATAGATGATAAGTAGATAGATAGACAGGTAGGTGATAGGTAGATAGACAAGTAATGTTAGTTGCCCTTGATATGATTCTGGCTCATGGAGACTCCATGTATTACTGAGTAGAACTGCCCCATAGGGTTTTTTTTTTTTTTTTTTTGCTGTAATCTTAAGTGAAGCAGATCACCAGGTCTTTTCTTCCTCAGCACTGCTGGGTGGGTTCAAACCTACGGGTACCAGCGTTTAAGTTTGCAGTCAAGTGTAAACCCTTGCACCACCTAGAGATCAGAGATAGGTGCTATGTAGGTACATAGATAGATAGATAGATAGATGGACGGGTGGATGGGTGGACTGGTGGACGGGTGGACGGGTGGATGGATGGATGGATAGATGGAAGGATGGATGGATGGATGAATAGATAGATGGATAGATAGATAAAACTCAAGTATGCTCACAATGTGTGCATGTGAAGGAACAAAATTAATACATTCAATGGGGGAGGGGCACTTACTGATATAACTAAAGAATCCACAACTAAAAGAAACCTGAATGTTACAGAAAGAAAAAGACAGTGTTCCCCAAAAGAAAATGCCATAGGGATGGGGTTGCAAACTCTGATCATATCATATAAAATGCTAATTGACATCAAAAATAAAGAATTCTTGCAGCTTACAGGTATAAAGGTGTATTTCTCCATTAATATGGAAAAAATAAGGCTGGCTACACAGTCCTCTACAGTAATATGCAAGACTGGAAAGCAGTGTGGCATATATAATGGAAGAATATTTTGAAATAAGATTTTTATACCCAGACAAACTGTCATTTAAGTATATAAGATACATTTGTATATTCTTCAATAGTTAAAAAACAAGGGAATTACACTTGTGAGCCCCATTTGAAGACATGATTAGATAAAGCACAACCCAGGTGTGAAGGGAGTTATCTCAGAAAAAAATCCTATAATAATAGATCTCATTTCATTTTAGGAATACCACTGAGAAAAAATGTCAGAGTAGTGGCAAAAGAAAATAGGGTAATTGAGCATCTCTGCATCAAATTATATATGATCAAACTTCATGTGTGTTTATGGGAAAACACACATACTTCCACATAATAAGACAGAACACCACAATGTGTGCGCTTGTATTTAGGACAGGGATATGATTCCCAGTTGCTACACCACAGTCGATAGAAACAAAAGGGCAATGGCCACACAAATGAAGCATACAACCAAACTTTGGGTGAGGGTCATTGAGGTGGTTTCGGAGACTGGGAAGACACGAGTCAAAGAGGATCTCAAATAAATACCAGTTTTACTTATTCTTTATTGCAGAGAAGAATGGTAAGTACGGAAAATACCTGCATCATTGCTGGGCACCCAGAGTCAGGTGGATGACAGGGACAGGCGGGGGCTGAAATGCTTCAGTCTGTGCCAGGAAAGAGGGACAAATAGAGATCCCTAGCTATGAATCTTATAGGACCCTTTCAAGGGAGAGGGATCCCAGCCATTGAGAAGTTTTAGCAAGCTACAAATTGGGCTTGTTTGCATAACTATTCCTCCACCAGACCCTGAGAAACATGGCCCAAGCACAGTTGGAACCCACATCCTGGTTGTGGCCTTCCTGTTCCAATGCTCATCTAAGTTTCCCTGAACACTAGATTCAGGGTAGTCTCTTATGATTTCTCTTGGATCAGAATCTATAGATCTTGCAAACAGAGTTGTAGTAAGGAGGGTTAGAGGGGAGCACTTGCCCCATGGCACGAGTCCAAAGGAACACCAGATGAGGCAGAGAATGACATTCCAAGACACCACAAATATGAAAGGCACCTGACTGAGGCAGCCAAACAAAAGGGAGAAGGCATTTCTTTTGAAGGGTCTCGGCTATCAACCTCTATCATCTTGAAATGGGGGTTGGGGGTTGGAAACTTAGAGATTGCCCCTGGGTGCTCAAATTGGGGTGGAGGATAATTATAGATCATCCCTGGGAGCTCATTTCTCTCCCTAGCCTTGCTTGCAAAACAAGTTTACATGCAAGGGGAGAAACCTGGGGCAGCTGCAAACAAGGGGATCACAAAGCCCTCCATACAGACCCTCATTAAGCGCTTAATCTCTATACGAATTTTCATAAACACACTGTGCTGTCAGGTTAGTAATTTTGCTAGGCATTGGCAAGTAGACCATAAAAGATTTTGTCAAATTTACATGTCCGTATGTGAGTTTAGTGATATAGTCATATATTATTACAAAGCTTATCAATGCAGTGTGTTATCAATATTTTTTATCTTTGCCATGATGATTGATGAAAAATTATATCTGCTACTTCAAACTTAAGGAGTTCTAATGGCATAGTGGTTAAGCACTGACTGCTAACAGAAAGATATGGCAGTTGGCTTCCGTAAAGTTTACAGCCCTGAAAACTTATGCGACAGATATACTCTGTCCTATAGGGTGGCTAGGAGTGAGAATCAACTCGACAGCAATGGGTATATGGTTGCTATGAGTTGGAATTGACTGCATAGCAATAGGTTTTAATTTAAATTTGCATATTCTTTGTATGAACAAGCTTAAATAAATTTTAAAATGTTCTGTTTTCTCTTCTGTGAAATAATTTAATAACATATATACTTTAATAATCTTCTGTTCATGTTTTGTAAAGTTTTTGTCTATCAACTTGTACCAATACCAGTTACATTGGTGTTCACTACGACTCATAGTGACTCCACTTGTGTCATAGTAGAACTGTATTCCATATGGTTTTTAGTGTTGATTTTTTGTAAGTAGATTGTCAGGCCTTGAGGTGCCTGAGTGGACAGGACTTTCCACCTTTTGGTTAACATCTCAGCAAATTAATTCTTTACATCCCAGGATGTTGTTTTTGTTATTAGGTGCCATCAAGTTGATTCTGACTCATAGCACCCTACGTACAACAGAAGGAAACGCTGCCTGGACCTGCACCATTGTCAAATCATTGTCATGCTTGAGCTCATTGTTGTAGCCACTGCATCAATCCATCTCCTTGAGCATCTTCCTCTTTCTCGCTGATCCTCCAACTTACCAAGCATGATGTCCTTCTCCAGGGACTGATCCCTCCTGATAACACGTCCAAAGTGTGTGAGACGTAATGTCACCATCCTTGCTTCTAAGGATCATTCTGGTTGTGCTTCTTCCAAGACAGATTTGTTCATTCTTTTGGCAGTCCAACACCTCAATTCAAAAGCATCAACTCTTCGTCGGTGTTCCTCATTCATTGTCCACCTTTCGCATGCATATGAGGTGATTGAAAACACCATGGCCTGGGTCAGGCACACCTTGGTCCTCAAGGTGACATGTTTGCTTTTCAACACTTTAAAGAGGTTGCAGCAGGCTTGCCCAATGCAATATGTCCTTTAATTTCTTGACTGCTGCTTTGATGGGTGTTTGATTGTGGATCCAAGTAAAATGAAATCCTTGACAACTTCAATCTTTTTTCCGTTTGTCATGATGTTGCTTATTGGTCAGTTGTGAGGATTTTTGTTTTCTTTCTGTTGAGGTGAAATCCATACTGAAGGCTGTGGTCTTTGATCTTCATCAGTAAGTGCTTCAAGTCCTCATCACTCTCAGGAAGCAAGGTTGTGTCATCTGCACAACACAGGTTGTTAATGAGTCTTCCTCCAATCCTGATGCCCTGTTCTTCTTCATATAGTTCAGCTTCTTGGATTATTTGCTCAGCATTCAGATTGAATAGGTATGATGAAAAGACCCAACCCTGACTTTGAACCACACAGTAGCCCCTCATTGTGTGCCTCTTGTTCTATGTACAGTTTGTGCATGAGCACAATTAAGTGTTCTGGAATTCCTATTCTTCAAAATGTTATCCATAATTTCTTATTATCCACACAGTCAAATGCCTTTGCATAATCAATAAAACACAGGTAGCCATCTTCCTGGTATTCTCTGCTTTCAGCCAAGACTCATCTGACATCAGCAAGGATATCCCTTGTTCCATGTCTTCTGAATTTGGCTTGAATTTCTGGGAGTTCTCTGTCGATGTACTGCTGCATCTGCTTTTGAATGATGTTCAGCAAAATTTTACTTGTGTATAATATTAATGATATTATTCAATAATTTCTACATTCAGTTGGATCACCTTTCTTTGGAATGGGCACAAATATGGATATCTTCCAGCCAATGGCCAGGGAGCTGTCTTCCAAATTTCTTGACATAGACTGGTGAACACTTCCAGTGCTGAATCTGTCTGTTGAAATATCTCAGTTGATATTCTGTCAATTCCTGGAGCCTTGTTTTTCACCAATGACTTCAGTGCAGCTTTAAATCTTCCTTTAGTACCATTGGTTCTTTATCATATGCTACCTCCTGAAATGGTTGAACATCAACCAATTATTTTTGGTATAGTGATTCTGTTTATTCCATCCATCTTATTTTGATGATGTTTGTATCATTCATTATTTTCCCCCTATAATCTTTCAATATTACACCTGGAGGCTTGAATTTTTTCTTCAGTTCTTTCAGCTTGAGAAATGCTGAACATTTTCTTCCCTTTTGGTTTTCTAACTCCAAGACTTTGCACATTTCATTATAATATTTTACTTTGTCTTCTCGAGCTGCCCTTTGAAATCTGTTCATCTCTTTTACGTCATCATTTCTTCCATCTGCTTTAGCTACTCAACATTCAAGAGCATCTTTCAGAGTATCTTCTGACATCTATTTTGGTATTTTCTTTCCTTCCTGTCTTTTTAATGACCTTTTTCTTTCTTGGTGTATGATGTCCTTGATGTCATCCCACAATTCGTCTGGTCTTCCATCATTAGTGTTCAATGCATCATATCTATTCTTGACATGGTCTCCAAATTCAGGTGTGATATACTCAAGGCTGTATTTTGGCTCTGGCGGACAGCTCTAATTTTCTTCAGCCTCAACTTGAATTTGCATATGAACAACTGATGGTCTGTTCTGACTGAGGATATTGAGCTTCTCCATTGTCTATTTCAACATATGTAGTCAATTTGATTCCTTTGTATTCCATCTGTTGTTGTTGTTGTTAGGTGCCATCTAGTTGGTTCCAACTCATAGCAACCCTGTGCACAATAGAATGAAACACTGCCCAGTCCCGCACCATCCTCACAATTATTGCTATGCTTGAGCCCATTGTTGAAGCCACTGTGTTAATCAATCTCATTGAGTGTCTTCCTTTTTCTGGCTGACCCTCTACTTTACCAAGTATCATGTCCTTCTCTAGGAACTGATCCCTCCTGATAACACGTCCAAAGATTGTGAGACATATTCTTGCCATTCGTGCCTCTAAGGAGCATTCTGGTTGTATTTCTTCAAAGACAGATCTGTTTGTTCTCTTGGCAGTTCATGGTATATTCAATATTCTTTGCCAACATCACAATTCAAAGGTGTCAATTCTTCTTCCGTCTTCCTTATTCATTGTCCAGCTTTCACATGCATATGAGGTGATTAAAAACACCATGGCTTGGGTCAGGCACACCTTAGTCCTCAAGGTGACATCTTTGCTTTTCAACACTTTAAAGAGGTCTTTTGCAGCAGATTTGCCCAATGCAATGCGTCTTTTGATTTCTTGACTACTTCTTCCATGGGTGTTGATTATGGATCCAAGTAAAATGAAATCCTTGACAACCTGAATCTTTTCTCCATTATCATGATGTTGCTTATTGCTCCAGTTGGGAAGATTTTTGTTTTCTTTATTTTGAGGTGTAAACCATACTGAAGACCGTGGACTTTAATCTTCATCAGTAAGTTCTTCAAGTCCTCTTCATTTTCAGCAAGCAGGGTTGTGTCATCTGCATAACACATATTGTGAAAGAGTCTTCCTCCAATCCTGATGCTGTGTTCTTCTTCATATAGTCCAGTTTCTCAGATTATTTGTTCAGCATACAGATTGAATAGGTATGGTGAAAGGATACAACCACGACAAATACATTTCCTGACTTTAAACCATGCAGTATCTCCTTGTTCAGTTTGAATGACTGCCTCTTGATCTATGTACAGATTCCTCATAAGCATAGTTAAGTGTTCCAGAATTCCCATTCTCCCCAAAGCTATTCATAATTTGTTATGATCCACACAGTTGAACACATTCGCATAGTCAATAAAACATAGAGAAACATCTTTCTGGTATTGTCTTCTTTCTGCCAGGATCCATCTAACATCAGCAATGATGTCCCTGGTTCCACATCCTCTTCTGAATCTGGCTTGAATTTCTGGCAGTTCCCTGACAATGCACTGCTGTAACTACTTTTGAATTATCTTCAGCAAAATTTTACTTAAGTGTGATAATAATAATATTGTTCAGTAATTTCCACATTCGGTTGGATCACCTGTCTTGGGAATAAGAATAAATATGGATCTCTTTCAGTTGGTTGGCCAGGTAGCTGTCTTCCAAATTTCTTAGCATACATGAGTGAGCACTTTCAGAGCTGCATTCATTTGCTGAAATATCTCAATTGGTATTCCATCAATTCCTGGAGTCTTGTTTTTTGCAGTGCCTTCAGTGCAGCTTGGACTTCTTTCTTAAGTACTATTGGTTCCTGATCATATGGTACGTCCACAAATGGTTGAATGTCAACCAATTCTTTTTGGTATAGTGACTGTTCGTATTCCTTCTATCTTCTTTTGATGCTTCCTTTGTCATTTAATATTTTCCCCATAGAAACCTTCAGTATTGCAACTAGAGGTTCGAATTTTTTTTTCAGTTCTTTCAGCTTGAGAAATGCTGAGCATGTTCTTCCCTTTTGGTTTTCTATCTACAGGTCTTTGCACATGTCATCGTAATACTTTACTTTGTCTTCTTGAGCCGCCCTTTAAAATTGTCCGTTCAGCTCTTTTACTTCATCATTTTTTCCTTTTGCTTTAGCTACTCGATATTCAAGAGCAAGTTTCAGAGACTCTTCTGACATCCATTTAGGTCCTTTCTTTCTTTCCTGTCTTTTTTAATGACCTCTTGCTTTCTTCATGTTTGATATCCTTGATGTCATTCCACAACTCATCTGGTCTTTAGTCATTAGTGTTCAACGTGTCACATCTGTTCTTGAGATGGTCTCTAAATTCAGGTGGGATATACTCAAGGTTGTACTTTGGCTCCCTTGGACTCATTCTAATTTTCGTCAGTTTCAACTTGAACTTGCATATGAGTAATTGACGGTCTGATCCGCAGTTGGCTCTGACATTGTTCTGACAGATGATACTGAGTTTTTCCGTCGTCTTTTTTCACAGATGTAGTCGATTTGTTTCCTGTGGATTCCATCTGGTGAGGTCCATGTGTATAGTCTTCATTTATATTGGTGATAAAAGGTATTTGCATGGAAGATGTCATTGGTCTTGCAAAATTCTATCATGTGATCTCCAGCATTGTTTCTATCATCGAGGCCATATTTTCCAACTACTGATCATTCTTCTTTGTTTCCAACTTTCCCATTCTAATCACCAGTAATTATCAGTGCATCCTGATTGCAGGTTCTGTCAATTTCACATTGCAGAAGTTGGTAAAAATCTTCAATTTCTTCATCTTTGGCCTTAGTGGTTGGTGCGTAAATTTGAATAACAGTCATATTAACTGGTCTTCCTTGTAGGCATATGGCTATTGTCCTATCACTGACAGCATTGTACTTTCAGGATAGATCTTGAAATGTTCTTTTTGACGATGAATGCAATGCCATTCCTTTTCAAGTTGTCATTCTCTGCATAGTAGACTATATGATTGTCCAATTCAAAATGGCCAATATTAGTCCATTTCAGCCCACTAATGCCTAGGATATTGACGATTAAGTGTTCCATTTAATTTTTGGCGATTTCCAGTTTTCCTAGATTCATACTTTGTACTTTCCATGTTCCGATTATTAATAGATGTTTGCAGCTGTGTCTTCTCATTTGGAGTCATGCCACAGAAACAGATGAAGGTCCTGAAAGCTTGACTCCATCCATGTCATTAAGGTTGACTCTACTTTGAGGAGGCAGCTCTTCCCCTGTCATATTTTGAGTGCCTTTCAACCTGAGGGGCTCATCTTCCAACACTATATAAGACAACCTTTTGCTGCAATTCATAAGGTTTTCACTGGCCAACTCTTTTCAGAAGTAGAACCTTGATCCTTCTTCCTCATCTTAGTCTGGAATCTGAGCTGAAACCTGTCCACCACTGGTGACCCTGCTAGTACATGAATACCAGTGGCATAGGTTCCAGCATCACAGTGACACACAACCCCCACAGTACAACAAACTGACAGATGCGTGAGGGGTAGTCCATCTGGTGAGGTTTATGTGTATAGTCTCCATTTATGTTATTGAAAAAGGTATTTGTAATGAATAAGTTGTTGTTCTTGCAAAATTCTATCACATTATCCAGTTATTTCTATCACCAAGGCTATATTTTCCAACTACCAATCCTTCTTCTTTGTTTCAAACTTTCCCATTCCTATCACCAGTAATTATCAATGCATCTTGATTGCATGTTTGATCAATTTCAGACTGCAGAATTTGGTAAAATCTGCATCTTTGGCATTAGTATTTTGTACATAAATTTGAATAATGGTCGTATTAACCCATTATCCTTGTAGGCGTATGGATATTATCTTATCAGTGACAGCGCGGTACTTCAGGATAGATCTTGAAATGTTCTTTTAGAAGATGAATGCAACGGCCATTCCTCTTCAAGCTGTCATTCCCGGTATAGTAGACTACATGATTACCCCATTCTAAATGGCCATACCAGTCCATTTCAACTCACTAATGCCTAGGATATCAATGTTTATGCATTCCATTTCATTTTTGATGATTTCCAAGTTTTCTAGATTCATACTTCATACATTCTATGTCTTAATTATTAATAGATGTTTGCCGCTGTTTCTTCTCATTTTGAGTCATGCCACATCAGCAAATGAAGGTTCCTAAACCTTGACCCCATCCATGTCATTAAAGCTCTTCTCCAGTCATATTTTGAGTTCCTTCCAACCTGAGAGGCTCATCTCCTGGCACTATACCAGATATTATTCTGATGATATTCATAAGGCTTTCACTGGTCAATTTTTTCATGAGTAGACTACCAGAGTCTTCTTCCTAGTCTGTGTTAGTCTGGAAGATCCACTGAAATCTGTTCACCATGGCTAACCCTGCAGGTATTTGAAAAATCAGTTGCATAGCTTCCAGCATGACAGCAAAATGCAAGTCACCAAAGTATGACAAACTGACAGATATGTGGATGCTTTGTAAGAAATAATGTGAAATAATTGAACGCTTTTTTATTTTTCAAATCATTTTTTATAGTTACCATAAAATGGGATAGTTTCCAAGAAATCAATCTTTTAGGGAAAATATCTATGTTAAAGTTACTAATAAATACCACAAATTAAATATTTTTGTGTAAGAAAAAATAACTTTTAAGGTATAATTAAGTTCTCAAAACAGAATTTTAGAAATTTAATTTTGTGCAAACCTTTAAAATTAAAAGTAAATTTATTCTGTGATTTTCATTCAATCTGTTCTTTTGTTTACTTAATTTTCACTGTATCACTGTAACTTATATAAAGTTAGTTGTGTCCTTAATACAATTGGATCTGTGTCACTCTTCTTTATAAGCTCACCCATAGCAAATATCATTACATCTTAATGTATTATATTTTGTTATTATCCAGACTGCTTTTTTTTTTTTTTTTTTTTTAACAAGGCTAAGGTTGAAACACTATTTTATTTCATCTCAAAGCCTAGGGTAAATCAAATCAGATAAACATACAAATAAATAAATAGGTAAATTAACATTAAAGAACATATTTCTTGTATCTAGGGATGGTTTAGCACTACATAGTCATAATGTAGTCCTGAATCATTCAATTTCCAAGTATTACATCTTCTTGTTTTGAGTGGACATATGTGCATACGGATGTATATGTGTTTGTACTCATAGGGGTTTGACTTAAGGCACATATCTCTTAACTGTGTTTATACGTGTGTGTTTAATGCTTTATTTTGAAATATTTTCACACATACTTAAAAGTTACAAAACAGTGCAATGTGTCCACCATACGTTTGTCACATAGAATCACCAAATGTCAACATTTTCTCATGTTTTTAAAAAAATTTCTCCTTATACATCTCTTTCAGAAATGTTGAAATATTTCAGAGTAAGTTGCTGGAAGGATGCACTTTTACCTCTAAATATGTCAATATGTATTTTCTAAAAACAAGGACATTCTCTTATATGAGCACAGTATAATTGTAAAAAGAAAGACATTAACATTGACACAATGTTATTGCTTATTCAATAGACATTCAAGTTTCATCCATTGATTACTAATTTCTTTTTTAGGGAAAGAAAAAAAAAATACAACTGGTCCAGAATTCTATAAAAGAACACGTGTTTTATTAAGTTTTCATTTATTTTTAATTTAATATATGCTGGAATGGATCCTCAGTCTTTCTACTTCATGACCTTGACATTTTCTGTGAATGTAGGTTAATAAGGAATTGATGCAAGAATTATGAAGATATGTGAAATAAAAACAGAAGTCAGCCTGAGGAGCTCCCACTAGCCAAATCTCAGACTCTGAGCATCAAGCAAATAATGACAGTAACATATTATAACCCATACAATAAGAATTCATGAGTAGATACTGATATAAATAAATGGGGTGGAAGTGATAGCTTCTTCTAATAGCAGAATTCCAACTAAAATATGCAGAAGGAATGACGGACAACTTGGCAACTACAATAGCAACAATAGGTTCTGGTAAAAATTATCAATGAATGCGAAAACTAAAGTCAAAAAGATGATGAAAAACAAAATATTTATGTAGTTCCAAATTATATACCGCAGATACTTACTGGTGAAAAAAGAGAAAAAAAAGCAACTTTTAGTGAAAAAACCTAACAGATACCATCTTAGTCAAGTGATAAAGTTAGCATCAATAATTTAAAAAAAAGATATCATCAATAATGAGATGTCAAGTGCCTCTTAATATAATATACTGAGAAAGACATAGAGCACTTCCATTAAATTCCTGCAAAAATTGATATCCAGAATCTAATATGGAAGAAATATAAGAAAAAAACAAATTAAGGAAGACTCTATCATGGTGAATATACTTTTCATAAAAGAGTACATTTTAAAAATTATACTTGTGTTTGTTTTGTTTAGTTTTGTTTCCTTTTTTTTTTTTATTGTACTTCTGGTGAAGGCTTACAGAACAAATAGTTTCTCATGAAACAGTAGTACACATACTGTTTTATGACATTGGTTAACAACCCCACAACATGTCAACCCTCTCCCTTCTCGACCTTTTTTTTTTTTTTTTGGTGAAAATACACATACTGAAGATACACCATTTCAAAAATTTCTACTTCCACAGTTCAGTGACATCAGCTACTCTCTTCCAGTTGTGCTGCTATTCTCACTTTAGATGAAGGCTTACAGAACAAAATAGTTTCTCATTTAACAGCACACATGTTGCCCTATGACAATGGTTAACAATCTCACAACACATCAACACTATCCTTACTCAATCTTGTGTTCCCTATCACCAGCTTTCCTGTCCCCTTCTGCCTTCTGGCCCTTGTCCCTGGGCTGCTGTGCCTCATTAGTCCCATTTGGTTTTATGGGGCTGTCCACTCCCAGGCTGAACGGTGAACCTCGGAAGTGACTTCACCACTGAGTAAAAGGGTGTCTGGGGGCCATACTCTCGGGGTTTCTCCAGTCTCCTTTAGGCCAGTAAATCTGGTCTCTTTTGTGTGTGTTAGAATTTTGTTCTACATCCTTCTTCAGCTCTGTCCAGAACCCTCTGTTGTGATCCTGGTCAGAGAGGTCAGTGGTGGTAGCCGGTCACCATCTAGCTGTACTGGACTCAGTCTGGTGGAGGCCTTGGTAGCTGTGGTCCATTAGTCCTTCAGACTAATCTTTTCCTTGTATCCTGTTCTCTTCATTCTCCCTTGCTCCCAAAGGGAAGAGACCAGTAGAGTATCTTAGATGGCTGCTCACAGGCTTTTTAGAACCCAGATGCTACTCACCAGGTAGAATGTAGAACATTGTCTTTATAAACTGTGTTATGCCCATTGAGCTAGATGTTCCCCGAGACCATGGTCCCCACATTCCTCTACCCAGCAATTCAGTCCCTCAGGGAGTTTGGATGTGTCTATGGAGCTTCTATGACCTTCCCTTGTACAAGTTGTGCTGGTTTCTCCTGTATTGTCTACTGTCTCACCCTTCACCCAAGATACCACTTATCTATTGCCTATTTAGTGTTTCCTCCCCCACCCTGCCCATCCCTGGTAACCAACAAAGATTGTTACAATGTGTATGTGAACTTTTTCATGAGTTTTTACAATAGAGGTCTCATACAATATTTGTCCTTTTGTGATTGACTTATTTCACTCAGCATAATCTCCTCCAGTTTCATCCATGTTATGAGATGCTTCACAGATTCATTGTTGTTCTTTCTCATTGCATAGTACTCCATTGTGTGTATGTACCACAGTTTGTTTATCAATTCTTCTGTTGATGGGCATATAGGTTGTTTCCATCATTTTGCTATTGTGAACAAAGCTGCCATGATCATAGGTGTGCATATGTCTATTTGAGTGACGACCCTTATTTCTCTAGGATATATTCCTAGGAATGGGATTGCTGGATCGAATGGTATGTCTATTTCTAGCTTTCTGAGGAAGCGCCATATCATTTTCCAAAATGGTTGTATCATTTTGCATTTCCACCAGCAGTGCATAAGAGTTCCCATCTCCCTGCAGCCCCTCCAACATTTGTTATTTCCAGTGTTTTTGATTCGTGCCAGTAATGCTGGGGTGAGATGGAATCTCATTGTGGTTTTAATTTGCATTTCTCTAATGACTAGTGATCGCGAGCATTTCCTCATGTGTCTGTTGGCCATTTGAATGTCTTCTTTGGTGAAGTGTCTGTTCATTTCCTTTGCCCATTTTTTAATCAGATTATTTGTCTTTTTGTTGTAGAGGTGTTGGATTTTCTTGTAGATTATGGAGATTAGACCTTTGTCTGACTTGTACTGTCCAAAAATTTTTTCCCATTCTGTAGGTTTTCTTTTTACTCTTTTGGTGAAGTCTTTTGAAGAGCATAGGTGTTTGATTTTTAGAAGATCCCAGTTACCTAGCTTATCTTTTGGGGTTTGTGTGTTGGTTATGTTTTGTATCCTGTTAATGCCATGTATTAAGGCCTGTAGTGTTGCTCCTATTTTTTCTTCTATGAACTTTATTGTTTTAGGCTTTATATTCAGGTCTTTGATCCATTTGGAAGTAGTTTTTGTATACGGTGTGAGGTATGGGTCCTGTTTCATTTTTTTTGCAGCTGGATATCCAGTTTTGCCAGCACCATTTGTTAAAAAGACTCTCTTTTCCCCACTTGATGGACTTTGGGCCCTGTTTTGTTTTGTTTTATGCTTCTTCCACAGTGTAGCGTTTCTTCATTCCAGGTTCTCTGCTTTTTTATCCCCCTCTCTCTTATTATATAAAACTGCTGCACATAGCACAATAAGGGATTCTAGATATCACTGTGTGAAGCTGCATAGTGGACCCCAGTCTCAACTCAATTCAAAAAGTATTCATTGTGTGAGTACTCAGATTACACACATAATTTATCTTTCTCCTATCCATATAACAAAATCTTTGTTTTGGCCTGTTCATCACATTCTGCCTAATAATATTATGACATCCATGAATTATCTCTCATATACTGCTTAAGGGATTGGTCCAAGTCTTACCTCTGTATCCCTAACAGTGTGTATATTTGCCAAATGAATTGAACTTGAAATCTGCATCATATTTCCAGGTCTTGGCTCTTTCCTTTCTGGTGCACACTAAGACAGGTCATAGGTCCTCTCACTCTCCATTAGCTTAGTTCAGATTACTGTATTCCCCCAAACTGCACTTGAATAGATTTACACTGAGAGCTCACCGTTTCTAACCCGCAGTGTCAAATTCATTTTTCTAGGGCAAATTTATCTGCATTTGCCTTCCCATAAGTCAGTGAGGCACATATATAAATAACTATAGCTCAAAGAAACATCTAAAGAAATTATGTAAACTCCTTTTTTTGTTTTTTTTTTTTGCATTTGTTCTGATAATTTTTTTTATTACTGTGATGAATACATATGTAACAAAACATTTGCAATTTCAACAGTCTTCAAGTGTACAAAGTTCTAGTAATTTCTTTTTTATTGTGGTAAATACATATGTAACAAAACATTTGACATTTTGACAATCTTCCCATGTACAGTTAAGTGACATTAATTACATTTATGTTGTTACATATATTACTTTAAAGTTGTATTAAAAAGCAAATCTTGTTTTTAAAAAAAAGATGAACTTACCATTTACAAAGTCCCCTTACAACATGATGTCATTTCTGAGGCACATTTCTGACTATAATGGTTTGCAATCTCTTTAGGCTTTTTTTGTTCTCATGTATTTATGTGAAACATTTTCTACTGTTATGTAATTCTTTTTTTTACTGTATTAACTGGTGATCAGATCAATTATGTAGCTGACCAATTTTCTTTTCTCTGATTACAGGAAAGAGAAATTGATTTACCAATCCCTATGGTGTTAAAAAAAAAAAAAATCTAAAAGAGATTTAGATTTAAGAATTTCTTTTACTGTGATTTTTTTCCCCCAATAAGAAAATGTATACTTAGGGGGGAGACGTGCGAATATAGATTCTCATATAATTGCCCATATGGGAGGCTGACATTTAAACCTGGTATTGGTCGAAGCTCTCTTTATTAAAAACTTGGAGCTAATAAGCCTACGTTGATCATTCCAATGCCAGGAAGTGGTCTATAACTAGTTTAAAACTTATTATGTGCATCCACATGTTTAGTTAATAGAGCTTACATTTCCTTATTGTTACTACAGGTTTGAACAACCAAATCAAATTCCTAACAGCTTGAAAATATTCTAATTTTATTTCATTCAGTATAAATAATATATTATATATAATAAATGTTGCATTTTACAAAGATGGGCCATTATTCCACTAAAGGTATGGTTACATAGGAGATTGCATACAAATAGTAAAACAATATATTGAGAACTATTAATTAAAAAGTCAGTTTTGTGTTGGGAATAACCAAGATACCCATTGCCACTGAGTCGATTTTGACTCACTATGCACCCATATGTTACAGAGTTAAACTGCTCCATGAGTGGTTCTTGGCTGTAATCACTACTGAAAGAGATCACCAGGCCTTTCTACCATGGTGTTATGGGTTTAAACCGCCAACTTTTCGATTAGTAGTCAAGCACAAACCATTTGCGCCACTCAGAGACCTATAGCCAATGTTGTTGCTGTTGTGTGTTGTTGAGCTGACTCTAACTCATAGCAAACCTATATGACAGAGTAGAACTGCCCCACAGGATTTCTCTGTAATCTTTGTGGGAGCAGATCGCCAGGTCTTTTCTCCTGTCATAGTATCCCATAAAACTATTTTCAGTGTAGTGTGTATTCTGTTACATTGAAACAGTTGTCAGTAAACTATGACACACAGCACAGATTAGGACGAAAGCCGAATTTGAGCCCACCTTCTTTTTGTAAATAAATTTTTATTGGAATAAAGCTACAATTGGTCATTATGTATTGTCTATGGCTGTTTTTATATTAAAATGACAGTAGAGTAGTTTAGTTATAGATATTATGACCAACAAAGCCTAAGATATTCTCTCTCTGACTTTTTACACAAAAGTTTGCTGATTCTTGATATAAAAGGAAAATTTCAGGCAAAATAGGTTCTGATACCTGAGAACAGGTTACATGTATTTGATAATGGTAGAGGATGCTTAAAATAGGTGCCTATTTGGCTCATACTTACATTTAAAAGTGCAAAGGAGTTTTAGATGCAGGGAAACTTAAAAATGAGAATTGAACTAATGATTTCCCCGAATGATTTGATGTTGCAACTCATTCTAAATCTAAGTGGATGCAATATATGCACTTTATTTTATATTTTTAAAGGCTTGATATTTCCAAACATATACTTTATTTTTATTATACCAAACATGATTATTTAAATCATAGTAAAGTTCTAGTGCATTGCTAGCCCTTTAGGTATCTTTAATAGACTCAGTTATATACCATTTTAGTCACTGATCTGAGCATTTTATTTAGCAACGTTAATTTCTCTTTATCTTTGACACAAAATCTGAAATTCAGTTTAGGATACCACAAAGTAGTATTCCTGAGGAATTCTTTTAAATTAAGGACCACTATTCAGATAATTCCTTGGCCATTTGAGCTGGGTTTAGGTCAGTTTTTTACTTTTATTTTTTATTGTACTTTAGATGAAGGTTTATAGAACAAACTAGTTTCTCATTAAACGGTTAATATATCTACTGTTTTATGACATTGGTTAACAATCCCATGACAAGTCAGCACTCTCCCTTCTCAACCTTGGGTGCCCTATTACCAGCTTTCCTGTCCCCTCCTGCCTCCTACTCCTTGTCCTTGGGCTGGTGTGCCCCTTTAGTCTTGTTTTGTTTTATGGGCCTGTCTAATGTTTGACTGAAGGGTGAACCTCAGGAGTTACTTTATTACTGAGCTAAAAGGGTGTCCGGGGGCCATACTCTTGGGGTTTCTCCAGTCTCTGTCAGGCCAGTAAGTCTGGTCTTTTTTTGTGGGTTAGAATTTTGTTCTACATTTTTCTCCAGCTCTGTCTGGGGCCCTCTATTGTGATCCCTGTCAGAGCAGTCAGTGGTGATAGCCAGGCACCATCTAGTTGTACTGGACTCAGACTGGTGGAGGCCATAGTAGTTGTGGTTCATTTGTCGTTTGGACTAATCTTTCTCTTGTGTCTTTGGCTTTCTTCATTCTCCCTTGCTCCAGAGGGGGTGAGACCAGTGGAGTATCTTAGATGGCTGCTCACAGGCTTATAAGACCCCAGACACTACTCACCAAAGTAGAACGTAGAACATTTTCTCTATAAACTATGTTATGCCAATTGAGCTAGATGTTCCCTGAGACCACAATCCTCGCAGGCCCCATCCCAACAATTTGGTCCCTCAGGGTGTTTGGATGTATCTATGGAGCTTTCATGACCTTACTTTGTACAAGTTGTGTTGGCTTCCCCAGTATTGTGTACTGTCTTACCCTTCACCAATGTTACCACTTACCTATTGTCTATTTAGTGTTTCTCCAACCCAACCCGTCCCTTCCCTCATAACCATCAAAGATTGTTTCTTTTTGTGTGTGAACATTTCATGAGTTTTTATAGTAGTGGTCTCATACAATACTGGTCCTTCTGTGATTGACTTATTTCACTCAGCATAATGCCCCCAGATTCATCCATGTTGTGAGATGCTTCGCAGATTCATCATTGTTGTTTATCAATGCGTAGTACTCCATCATGTGTATGTACCACAATTTGTTTATCGATTCATCTGTTGATGAGCATTTAGGTTGTTTCCTTCTTTTTGCTATTGTGAACAATGCTGCAATGCACATGGGTGTGCACATGTTTATTCATGTGATGTAGGCCAGTATTTTTTCATTCATGGTCATTGATTTTTATAGTGAATTGTTTTTGCTGTTAAGTGCCTTTGAGTTGGGTCCGACACACAAAGATACTGTGTACAACAGTAGGAAACTGCCCAGTGCTGTCCCATCCTCAGAATCGTTAGGCTTGAGCCCGTTTTTGCAGCCCTGTGTCAATCTATCTCTTGGAGAGTCTTCCTCTTTTTCACTGACACTCCTCTTTACTGAGCATGATATCATTTTGCAAGGACTGGTCACTCAAGATAACATGTCCAAAGTATGTTAGATAAAGTCAGGTCATCCTTGCTTCTAAGGAGCGTTCTGGTTGTACTTCTTCCAAGACAGATTTGTTCATTCTTTTGGCAGTCCGTGGTATATTCAATATTCTTTTCTAATACTATAATTCAAAGGCATCGATTCTTCTTCAGTCTTCCTTATTCATTGTCCATCTATCACATTCATGTGAGGCGACTGAAAACACCATGTCTTGGATCAGGTGCACTTTAGTCCTTAAAGTGACGTCTTTGCTTTTTAACACTTTAAAGAGGTCTTTTGCAGCAGATTTGACCAGTGCAATGCATCATTTGATTCTCTGACTGCTGCTTCCATGTGTGTTGACTGTGGATCCAAGTAAAATTGCATCCTTGACAACTTCAGTCTTTTCTCCGTTTATCATGATGTTGCTTATTGGTCCATTTACGAGGGTTTTTGTTTTATGTTGAGGCGTAATTCATACTGAAGGCTGTGATCTTTGATCTTCATCAGTAAGTGCTTCAAGTCCTCTTCACTTTCAACAAGCAAGGTTGTGTCACCTGCATAATGCAGGTTGTTAACGAGTCTTACTCCAATCCTGATGCCCTGTTCTTCTTCATATAGTCCAGCTTCTCAGATTATTTACTCATCATGCAGATTGAATAAATATGGTGAAAGGATACAACCCTGATGCATAACTTTCTTGACTTTAATCCATGCAGTATCCCCTTATTCTGTTCGAATGACTGACTCTCAGTGTAAGTACAGGTGCCTCATGAGCAAAATTAAATGCTCTGGAATTCTCATTCTTCTCAATGTTATCTATAATTTCTTATGACTATGCCTTTGCATAGTCAATAAAACACAGGTAAACATCTTTCTGATATTCTCTGCTTTCAGCCATGATCCATGTGATATCAGCACTGATATCCCTTGTTCTATGACCTATTTTGAATCCAGCTTGAATTTCTGGCAGTTCCTCGACAATGCACTGCTGTAACTACTTTTGAAAGATCTTCAGCAAAATTTTACTTGTGTATAATATTAATGATATTGTTGGTTAATTTTCTCATTCTGTTGGATCACCTTTCTTTGGAATGGGTACAAACATGGATCTCTTCCAGTCTGTTGGCCAGGTAGCTGTCTTCCAAATTTCTTGGCATAGACTAGTGAACACTTCAAGTGTTGCATCTGTTTGTTGAAACATTTCAATTCATATTCCATCAATCCCTGGAGCCTTGTTTTACTGCCAATGTCTTCAGTGCAGCTTGGACTTTTTCCTTTAGTACCATAAGTTTTTGATCATATGTTACCTTCTGAAATGATTGAACATTGAACAATTTTTTTTTTTTTGTTACAGTGACTTTGTATTTCTTCCATCTTCTTTTGATGTTTCCTGCATCGTTTAAAATTTTCCCTGTAGACTCTTTCAATATTGAGACTTGAGGCTTGAATTTTTTCTTCAGTTCTTTCAACTTGAGAAATGCTGAACGTGTTCTTCCTTTTCAGTGTTCTATCTCCAGGACTTTGCACATTTCATTATAATACTTTACTTTGTCTTCTTAAGCTGCCCTTTGAAATCTTCTGTTCAGGTCTTTTATTTATCATTTTTTCCATTTGCTTTAGCTACTCTACGTTCAAGAGCAACTTTCAGAGTCTTTTCTGACATCCATTTTGGTCTTTTCTTTCTTTCTTGTCTTTTTAATGACCTCTTACATTCTTCATGTACGAGGTCCTTGATGTCATTCCAATACTCTTTGGGTCCTTGATCATTTAGTGTTCAACATGCCAAATCTATTCTTGAGATGGTCTCTAAATTCAGGTGGGATATACTCAAGATTGTACTTTGGCTCTTATGGAATTGTTCTAATTTTTGTCACCTTCAACTTGAACTTGCATAGGAGCAATTGATGATCTGTTCTGCAGTCGGCCTCTGGCCTTGTTCTGACTGATGATATTGAGTTTTTCCATCATCTCTTTCCACAGGTATAGTCAACTTGATTCCTGTTTGTTCCTTCTAGTGGGGTCCATACGTATAGTCGCTGTTTATGTTGTTGAAAAAGGTATTTGCAAGGAAGAAGTCCTTGAGCTTGCAAAATTCTATCATGTGATCTCTGGTATGGTTTCTATCATCAAGGCCCTAGTTTCCAAATACAGATCCTTCTTCTTTTTTTTCAACTTTCACATTCCAATTGCCAGTAATAATCAATGTGTCTTGATTGCATATTTGATTAATTTCAGACAGTAGAAGTTGGCAAAAATCTTCAGTTTCTTCATATTTGGCTTCAGTGGTTGGTGTGTAAATTTGAATAATAATGATATTAACTGGTCTTCCTTGTAGGCGTATGAATATTATCCTATCACTGACAGTGTTGTACTTCAGGAGAGAACTTGAAATGATCTTTTTGAGGATGAACATGATGCCATTCCTCTTCAATTTGTCAATCCTGGCATAATAGATCATATGATTGTCTCATTCAAAATGGCCAATACCATTTCAGCTCACTGATCCCTAGAGTATCAATCTTTAGGCATTTCATTTCATTTTTGACAACTTCCAATTTTCCTAGATTCATACTTCATACCTTCCACGTTCCAATTATTAGTGGATATTTGCAGCTGTTTCTTCTCATTTTCAGTCATGCCACATCAGCAAATGAAGGCCCAGAAAGCCTGACTCCTTCCACATCATTAAGGTAGACTGTACTTTGAGGAGGCAGCTCCTCCCCAGTCATATTTTGAGCGTCTTCCAATCTGTGGGGCTCATTTTCTGACACTATATCAGACAATGTTCTGCTGCTATTCATAAGGTTTCACTGTCTAATTCTTTCACAAGTAGAATGCTGGTCCTTCTTCCTAATCTGTCTTCATCTGGAAGCTCAGCTGAAACCTGTCCATCAAGGTTGCCCTGCTGGTATTTGAAATACTGATGGCAAAGTTTCCAATATTGCAGCAACAGGCAAGGCACCACAGTATGAAAAATATCAGACACATGGTGGTTATAGTGAGAGTTAGTTAAAACTAATTTTGTTCTGTAAATCAGTAATGAAACAACTAGGTATGAAAAGCAGCAATTAGTAGTTTTCCATTTCACGTATAAAATACTTTTTATTCAATGACTCTATTTTAAGTAGTTGAAATGTTGGAAAATTGCTTAGATTTTAAATTCACTTCAAAATATGAATGTAATGGAGCTCTTGTGGCACGACAGTTAAACCCTTGGCTACTAACCGGGGCATGAGATGTTCAAACTCACCAACCGCTCCACGTGAGAAGAATCCTGGTGATCTGCTCCCATAAAGATTTACAGCCTAAGAAACCATATGGTGTGGTTCTACTCTATCCTAAGGGTCGCTCAACAGCAATAGCAACAACAGCAATATTTAAACTTCATTCTTTTGTCATCTAAAGACGACCTGAATACCTCTGTGGAACCACATTTTAGGAATTGATAACCAAAACTGAACATTTCTTTAACGAATATTGACACTGAATTCACTTCTCATTGCAGGGTCCCTTCTTGCAACTTAACGTGTTTCTACTGGTTATACATTATCTCTAAAAATGGACCCCGAAACAGTAATTCCATCTTTCAATATTGTCAGGACTTTCCAAAAGGATCAAACTTGTACTCATTAGTTCCTGGAAAGCTAATTACGAATAAGTATTTAATATTACTCTCTTATCATTCTGGCAAGTCAAGACCACACAAAGAATTGTCTGACATCTCAGTTTCCAGGTACCCTCACTACCACACCATATTTAAAGTAGTATCACAAGTACTGGCTGAGTATTTGATGAACAAAAGTAATTTAGTGGGGCAACCTACAAAGCTATTTAACCAACTCGGTTAAATGGACACAAATAAATAAATAGACTTTCATTAGACATTGAGTACACATTAGCCTGCTGTTTTGAATCAAACAACTTTTTTCTTGTTATTTTTCCAAGTTAGTTTACAGAATGTAAATTAAGTATATTTGTATTTATTACTGCTCTCATACGTAAGTATATCCACATCTTAAAGTAGAAAAATTTGCTCATATCAAAATCTTGTGGGATTTTATCTTGGCCTCCACAGGTATTAATAAAAGGCCTTGAAGGTGTACACATTAATCTAACTTTTAAATAACTCATCTTGGAATGTATAATCTTACTTTAACTTTAAAATATTGCTCCACTTCAGCCCTGGGATTTTTCTTCCTTAGAGGCATAATTAACTAATGAAAAAGTGTTATTTCTCAGAAAATAAAATATATGCATATGAATAAGAAAAACATGAATTCAACATACTTAATAGGAAGAATAATTTTCAATTACTTATATGTAGGGCAACTTGGGAGCCTGGCAGCACAGAGGTTAAGAGCTCGCTGCTAACAAAGCGGTCGGCAGTTCAAATTCACCAGCCACTCCTTGAAAACTTTACGGGGCAGTTCTACTCTGTTCTGTAGGGTAGCTGTGTGTCAGAATCGACTCGATAGTATATGTAGAACTTTATAATGAAGAATTTTATGAGATTAATCATTGTTTAAAGGTGTGTAAGAATATTTAAATTATTTTAACAGTAGAAAGTAGTTTCCATTGTAATTATTACTATTTTTGTTATGACTCCAAAACATTCAATAGGTTGTTTTCTAGTACTAATGTAAATATATTTTTACCATTAATTTTATTTTCCTATTTCAACATCTTGAACTTTTCTAGTCCTATCTTCCATTCATCTCTTTTACCTTTATTATAAGAAACACTGTTTTTTTTGTTTGTTTCCACACTACTGTAAAACATAGATAATCAAACCTAGTAAAATTTCACTGATACCACCTTCTTCCTGAATTATATCACCTCTCCATGTTGTGGACTCAGAAACATGCAAATGACATTTGAACACTGAAAAAATAGTCAAAGATACGAGAGAAAATAAAATTTACTTTGTGTTAATGAAAGCAATATTAAAAATACCAAAATATTATTCTGTAGATGCATCAGTTAGGTAAACACAACTTTTAAGATGACTATTTTTTCTACAAATGATCTCAGGTGTATTACAGCAATATGTTTTTATTTGTATGGACTACTATTTATGTGTTGTTGTAGTTGCTAGGTGCTGTTAAGTCGATTCTGACTCATAGAGACCCCATGTGACATAACAGAACTGCTCCATAGAGTTTTCTAGACTGTAATCTTTATGGGAGCGGATTGTCAAGTCTTTTCTCCTGAGGAGCTGCTGGGTGGGTTTGAACCACCACCTTTTGGGTTAACAGCCAAACACGTAACTGTTCTGCCATCAGGGCTCCTTTCTATATGTGTAAGCCTCTGAAAAGTTTCCTTGAACCATCTCTTATAGAAACACGAATATCTTTTCTTGTTTCAGCTAAAAAAAAGAAAGTTGCTGTCAAGTCAATCCTGACTCATAGTGACCCTATAGGACAAAGTGAAACTGCCCCATAGGGTTTCCAAGGCTGTAATCTTGAGTAGACTTGTAGTCAGAGTAGACTGCCACATCTTCCTCACAGAGTGGCTGGTGGGTTCAAACCACCGACCTTTTGGTTAACAGTTGAGCGTTAACCACTGCACCACCAGGGCTTCTTTTTCTATAGATTTAGCTCTCATAATTAAATATGGGAAGTTTTATTAACCCTCAATTTTATAGACTAGTTATGGCCAATTTAGAAAGTTTAAGTGAATTCCCCAAGGTAGTAGGAATAACATGAAGTAGAGAATGTATTAGAATCTGGGTGTTTTGAGTTTGAATGAATATGGCACGTAACTCCCTAGAATGTAAAACTGATTTAAATTTCTAGTACATATTTGTATTAGCAAATCTAGTATTTAATTTTAATATGGTATACAATTACAAAATTTTAAGTATATACACAAATAGCATAATGAGTTACACATACCCATGAACCAGCTTCAATAATTGTAAAGACTCATGGTTCAATTTACACTCTATGCGTTGCACTTTCTAATCATCCCAGATTATTTTGAAGCAAATTCTACAAATCATATGATTTTTAACTTCATTTCTTATAATTTGTATTGAGATATAATTCACATAGTCTTAAAATTTACTTGTTTAAAATGTACAACTCAGGGTGTTTGTTATATTCACAGACTTGCATAATTATTACCACTTTCTAAATCTGGTATCTTTTAATCACACCAAAAAGAAATCTTGTACTCATTACGACAACCACTCATCTACATTCTGTCTCTATAGAATTGCATACTCTAGACATTTCGTATAAATTGAACTATGTAAGATGTGGAATTTTGTGAATGGTTATTTTCACTTAGCATAATGCTTTCAAGGTTTGTCCATGTTGTAGCATGTATCAGAACTTAATTAATTTTTTATGGCTGAATAACATTACATTGTATGGATATATCACATTTTGTTGACCCATTCATCCAGTGATGTATATTTCGGTTGTTTCTACCTTTTTGGCTATTAGGAAGAATATTGCTACGAACATTTATACACATGTTTTTGTATGGACATATGTTTTCAGTTCTCTTGGGTATATACCTATGAGTGGAATTGCTGGACCATAAGTTAGTTTCATGTATAACTTTTTGAGGAACTGCCAACTGGTTTTCTTAAGTGATTGAGATATTTTAAATTCCCACCAGCAAAGTATGATGGTTTCAATTTTTCCACGTTTTTCAATATGAGTTATTGTTCATTTTTTAAATTATAGCCTACTTTGTGGTGTTGGTTTGCATTTCCCTCATGATTAATCATGTTTAACATCTTTTCATATGCTTACTAGATCTTGGTCCATCTTCTTTGGGGAAATATCTATTAAATTATTTCTCATTGGTTTTATGACTTTTTATTTTGTAGTTGTAAGAGTTTTTTATGTATTCTGTATGTATTCTGGTTATTCCTCCCTTATCAGATATATGATTTGCAGATATATGTTTCCCATTCTGTGGAATGTCTTTTCACTTTCTTGATGTCCTCTGAGGCATAAAAAAAAAATTTCTTTTTTCAAATTTTGATGAAGTCCAATCTATTTATTTATTTTCCACCATGGAAAATGCCCTTCACACTTTATCAGCTCTGAGACAGGTGAAATAAAGACAAGCCTTATGAGTTGGATCTTTCAGAGAACTACTTGACAGATCAAATAATGATAATTCTGTAAGAACGGGGCTTTGAAGACACTCCAAATCCATTCTGCCCCTTGCAGTGGCTGCAGGTTGTTGGTTTGCACTGTAATTGTGGACTGATGTTTTTCAATGGTACTCTGGAGCAGAGGAGGGGGATATGAGAAGAATAGAAAACAAAGCACCAGATAGCTCATTGATCTTCCAGAGATTCAGCCATTTTTCTTATGTAAAACCTCCCCAGATACCCACAAGCCTTTGATTAATTTCTGTTGTTAGGTGTGGTGGAGCCAGTTCCAACTTACAGTAACCATATGTACAAACAGAAAGAAACATTGCTCAGTCCCGTGCCGTCCTCACAATCACTATGTTTTAGTCCATCATTACAGCCACTATGTCAATCTATCTCGTTGAAGGTGTCCCTCTTTTTCACTGACCCTCTATTTTACTAAGCATAATGTCCTTCTCCAGGAACTGGTACCTACTGATAACCTGCCTAATGTACATGAGACCAAATCTTGCCAACCTCACTTCTAAGTAGCATTCTAGCTGTACTTCTTCCAAGACAGATTTGTTCATTTTTCTGGCAGTACATGGTATATTCAATATTTTTCGCCAACACCATAATTCAAAGGCATCAGTTCTCCTTCATTCTTCCTTATTCATTGTCCAGCTTTTGCATGCATATGAGGTGATGGAAACTACCATGTCTTGGGTCAGGATCACCTTAGTCCTTAAAGTGATATCTTTGCTTTTTAACACTTTAAAGTCGTCTTTTGCCGGAGGTTTACCCAATGTAATACGTCATTTGATTTCTTGACTCCGGCTTCCGTGGGCATTGATTGTGAATCCAAGTAAAATGAAATCCTTGATAACTTCAATCTTTTCTCCGTTTATTATGATGTTTCTTATTGGGCCAGTTGTGAGGATTTTTGTTTTCTTTATGTTGAGGTATTATCCATACTGAGGGCTATAGTCTTTGGTCTTCATCAGTAATTGCTTCAAGTCCTCTTTACTTTCAGCAAACAAGGTTATGTCATGTGCATAACGGAGATTGTTAACGAGTCTTCCTCCACTCATTCCTCTTCACATAGTCCAGCTTTTCCGATTATTGGCTCAAGTTTTGCTGCTATTCATAAGGTTTTCACAGGCCAGTTTTTAGAAGTAGATCATCAGGTCCTTCTTTCTAGTGTGTCTTAGTCTGCCCGCTGTCCACCATTGGTGACCCTGCTGGTATTTTAAATACCAATGGCTTAGCTTCCAGTATCATAGCAACATGCAAGTCATCACAGTTAGACAAACTGACAGAGGAGTGGTAGATTAATTTCTAGAGTTCTGAAAAAGTTGATTTTGAAAATTTTGCCAGTGTACTCTTTGCTCTTATAGGGTAGAGAATTTTCAGAATTTCTTTCTCCACTGGTCTTGCTGATATCACTTTCACATATTTTATCAGTAAATATTTCAGCTGTAATCTCTAAAATGCAAGGATATTTAAAAATTCACTATTTCATTAATAGTTGAAGAAAGGTGATATTTTAATGTATCAATCCTTTTATTTTCATTTATTACCTAAAGCACTTCTATGAAGAAAAACTTTCTTTATAATTTATCTAGTTACCCTATTTAATGCACAGTTCTTAAGGAAAGTCAAGATGAACATGTAGTTTTTATTGTTTTTCTTTTTACTTACTTGTCACTTCAAAATAATTTGTTGATTTTTTTCAAACTTTTTCAACAGTGCCCAATTAATTTCTCTCAATTTTTAGTGTCATTATTAGCACATGGATTTAAGTTTTTGATGTGCTTTAACCCATTGCAGTTTTTGTTCTCATGTATGTTCAATATGCCTATTTTAAATCATTAGTTAGAATATGGGTTAAGCTGTGTTAACAAAAATTACAGTGGCCCAAACATTCTAGAGATTTTGTTCTCTTCTATATAAAGTTCCAAACGTTTGTAGGCAGTGTAGGTAGGTAGCTTCAGGAAAAAAAAAAAAAAAAAATCAAGTCTAGCCTACGTGTTATTAACAGCATGGCACTTAGGCCTGCCTCCTGAATGTGTGCATTGGCCAAGCCTACAGAAGAGGCCCTTAGACAAAAAGACTTATATCCTGCAATTGGAAATCAGCAGGGAGAACAGAATGCTAAGGTTCAAGAGATATGGCAGGGCACTGACAGCATATGGTAATTTATAGACCAAGAGCAAGCTATCTTTCTCTCTCACCTCCTTCAACCCCAACACATTATAATAAAGAGTAAACTAACCATATTAAAGCTCCCACTGGAAAATTAAGAAATGGACAACACAGAAGTTCTAACTTCTCCATTATGGAATCCTGCTGGGCAAGAATTACTCTGCATTCTAGGCCTATAGGTGAAGTAATTTCCTTGGCCACTGCATTTGACTGTCTGCATTTTTCCTAGGAGTACCTTCTTTGTCACTTATCCTTTGCTGTCCCTTGCCTTAACTTCTAAGAAGTAATGAGTAGTTATCTACTATGAGCACATCTGAAATAAACACTGGAGAAAATAAATTTCTTGATGGCTACAAGGGTTTGCAAACTAATTTCTGCTGATGCAAGTTTTGTGGATGAAAGTTACTTAAGGTTTTAACAAAAATGATTTTTCAAGGCGTCAGTGGCAAGGCAGGTCACTCCAAAACCCAATAGTCTTCTCGACTATTTACTTCCATTCAGTTTTATACTATGAAGTTTTTTTTTTTTTTTCATTTTTCTTGAGTTTGTGAACTCACTCTCTCTTTTTCTTTCTCTCTCTCTGTCTCTCTTTCTCTCTGGTTCTCCCTCTTTCTTAAATGTTCAGGCACGCTATCCTCCTCTGACAGGCTTTTGTGGGAAGATAACACACATAAGTTGGCTTCCATAATCTAAAGAAAAAGACTAAAAACTTTAGCACCCTCAAACATGTGGGCAGGAATGAGTAGTACCTCACAGGGTGTAGCTGGCTCTATTCCACAAGATTACTCAGTCATTTTTCTCCTCTTCCATTAGGTGTTGACTGTATAGGCTCTTTCTCTTTATGTCCCTGGCTAAACCACTCAATCAACAGAAAAGCCACATCAAGAAGAAGATGCCTGATGACAAAGGCCTTTCTTATTTAAAAGATTTATCCAGAATGTATTCCATTCTCTTCTAGTAGCAAACTATCTTGATTATTTTATATTTATAATAAATTTATAATAAACATGATTGCATTAGACCATCTTATTATCCTTTTACATGATGTTTCTTGTTATTTTTTAAAGCTTTTTCCTCAATATTATTTGCAAAGTTTCCATTCCCCTTAATGTATTTTTTTACTTAATTAGAATTAATTTGACTGTATACTTTAAATAATTGACAACCTTAAAACTAGTTAGTCTTCTTACCCAAAGATAAAATGTCTTTTCATTTATTTAAATCCTCTTTTATGTCCCTCAGTACATTTTTATCATTTATTCATATAAATTCTGAACATTCCTTATTAAATTTATTCCTAAGTATCTAAACTAACATAACTTCACATAAACAGGGACTTTTCTTCCATAAATTTTTTTAACTTTTTATATTTTCATACAGAACCTACTGATTTAGTTATACTGTGTTTGCATTCACCTTAGTAATTTTTTTAAAAATAATTTTTAATAGGTTAGTGGTAGATTTCTTTTTTTTTCTAAGTATGCTATCAAGGAATCTGAAACTACTGACAATTTTGCTTTCTTTTTTTCACATTCTTGCCCCAGTTCTATTTCTGATATTTGTTTAATTTGTTGCTATTTTTCTGAACAGCGTTAAATAGCAGAGTTGGTATTGGGGATTATTTGTCATTTCATGACATTAATGAGAATGCTTTTCGTATTCCACGCTGGTTATTTTTTGGTATATTTTGTTATTTATGTCAAAGATATCACTATTTTTTAAATATTGATAAGAGTATTTACTGCAAGCTTTGAAGAATTATGTTAAATGCCATTTGCTTCTTTTAAAATTATATGTACTTACTTTTTTGACTTGGATACCCATTCAACACCCATGGAAGCAGCAGTCAAGAAATCAAACAACACACTGCACTGGACAAATCTGCTGTAAAAGACTTCTTCAAAGCGTTAAAAAGCAAAGATGTCACCTTGAAAACTAAGAAGAAAGTCTCACCTAATATCAACAGTAACCACAATGCCTAAAGATGTTGAAAATCTTTTAATGTGTTTACTTTCCACGTGTTGTAGTATTGTTGTGTACTGTTGTTGTTCGTAGGTATCATTGAGTTGGTTCCCACTCATACTGACCCTAGGTACAATAGAACAAAACACTGCCTGGTCCTGCACTATCCTCACAACCATTGCTTTGTTTGAGCCCATTGTTGCAGCCACTGTGTCAATTCATCCTGTTGAAAGTCTTCCTTTTTTTTTGCTGACCCTCTACTTTACCAAGTATGATGTCCTTCTCCAGGGACTAGTCCCTCCTGGTAACATGTCCAAAGCATGTGAGGTGAAATCTCACCATCCTAGCTTCCAAGCAGCATTCTGGCTGTACTTCTTCCAAGACAGATTTGTTCATTCTTCTGGCAGTCCATGATACATTCAATATTTTTCACCAGCACCATAATTCAAAGGCATCAATTCTTTTTCGGTCTTCCTTATTCATTGTCTAGCTTTCCCAAGCATATAAGGTAATTGAAAATATCATGGCTTGGATCAGGTGTAACGTACACCTCAAACTGACGTTTTTGCTTTTCAACACTTAAAAGAGGTCTTTTGAGTCAAATTTGCCCAGTGCAATAAGTTTGATTTCTTGACTGCTGCTTCCATGGGCATTGAATGTAGATTCAAGTAAAATGAAATCCTTGACAACTTCATTCTTTTCTCCATTTATCATGATGTTGCTTATTGGTCCAGTTGTAAGGATTTTTGTTTTCTTTATGTTGAGGTGTAATCCATACTGATTTTCATTAGTAAAGCGCTTCAAGTCCTCTTTGCTTTCAGCAAGCAAGGCTGTGTCATCTGCATATCACAGGTTGATAGTGACTCTTCCAACAATCCTGATGCCTCATTTTTCTTCATATTGCCCAGCTTCTTGAATTATTTCCTTAACAAACAGATTGAATAAATATGGAGAAAGGACACAACTCTGATGCACACCTTACCTGTTTTTAAGGCAGGCAATATCCCTTAGTTCTGTTCAAATGACAGTCTCTTGATCTATGTACAGGTTTTGCATAAGCACAATTAAGTATCCTGGAATTCCCATTTTTTGTAACGTTATCCATAATTTGTTATGATTCACACAGTTGGATATTTTTGCATAGTCAACAAAACATAGGTGAACATCTTTCTGGTATTCTCTGCTTTCAGCCAACATCCATTTGATATCAGCAATGATATCCCTTGTTCCATACCCTCTTCTGAATCTGGCTTGAATTTCTGGCAGTTCCCTGTAGATGTACTGCTGCAACCATTTTTGAATGATCTTCAGTAAAATTTTACTTGAGTAAGATATTGATATTGTTCTCTAACATCCGCATTCTGTTGGATCACCTTTCTTTGGAATGGACACAAATATTGATCTCTTGCATTGGATTGGCCAGGTAGCTGTTTTTCAAATTTCTTGTCATACACAAGTGAACACCTCCACTGCTGCATCCATTTGTTGAAACATCTCAGTTGGTATTCTGTCAACTCCTGGAGCCTTGCTTTTTTTGTCATTGCTTTCACTAAAGCTTGGGATTCTTCTTTCAGTATTACTGGTTTTTGAACATATGCTACCTCCTGAAATGGTTCAACATGGAACAATTCTTTTTGGTACAGGGAATCCGTGTATTCCTTCCATCTGGGTTTGATGCTTCCTGCATCATTCACTACTTTGTCCATAGAATCCTTCAATATTGCAACTTGAGGCTTGTATTTTTTCTTCAGTTCTTTCAGATTGAGAAATGCTGAGTGTGTTCTTCCCTTTTGGTTTCCTTTTTTAACTCCAGGATGTTGCAGATGTCATTATCATATTTTACTTTGTCTTCATGAGGAGCCCTTTGAAATCTTCTGTTCAGCTCTTCTACTTCATCATTTCTCCCATTTGCTTTAGTTACTCTACATTTAAGAGCAAGTTACAGAGTCTCTTCTTTCATCCACTTTGGTATTTTCTTTCTTTCCTCTCTTTTTACTAACATTTTCCTTTCTTCATATATGAAATCCTTGATATAATCCCTTTGGTCATTAGCCCTCAGTGTGTCAAATCTATTCTTGAGACGGTCTCCAAATTCAGGTAGGATATACTCATTGTCATATTTTGGTTCTCAAGGACTTGTTTTAATTTTCTTCAACTTCAATTTGAACATGTATATAAGCAATTGATGATATGTTCCTCAGTCAGCCCCTGGCCTTGTTCTGACTGCTGATATTGAGCTTTCCATTGTCTCTTTCCACAGATGTAATCGATTTGATTCCTGTGTGTTCCATCTGGCAAGGTCCACATGTATAGTCACCATTTATGTTGGTGGAAAAAAGGAATTTGCAATGAAGAAGTTGTTGGTCTTGCAAAATTCTATCAGGCGATCTCCATCATCATTTCTATCACCAAGGCCATATTTTCCAAGTACTGATCCTTTTTCTTTGTTTCCAACTTTCACATTCCAATCACCAGTAATTATCAATGCATCTGGATTGCATGTTCAATCAATTTCAGACTGCAGAAGTTAGTAAAAATCTTCTATTTCTTCATCTATGGCCTTAGTGGTTGGTGCATAAATTTGAATAATGGTCGTATTAACTGGTATTCCTTATAGGCATGTGGATATTATCCTATCACTGACAGCGCTGTACTTCGGGATAGATCTTGAAATGTTCTTCTTGATGAAGAAGGCAACGCCATTCCTCTTCAAGCTGTCATTCCTGGCATAGTAGACCATATGACTGTCTGATTCAAAATGGCCAATACCAGTCGATTTCAGCTCACTAATGCCTAGGATATCGATGTTTATGGGTTCCATTTCATTTCTGACAATTTCCAATTTCCCTAGATCCATATTTTGTACATTCCACATTCCAATTATCAATGGATGTTCGCAGTTGTTTCTTCTCATTTTGAGTCGTGCCACATCAGCAAATGAAGGTACAGAAAACTTGACTCCATCTATGTCTTTAAGGTCAACTCTACTTTGAGGAGGCAGCTCTTCCCCAGTCATCTTTTGAGTGCCTTCCAACCTGAGGGGCTCATCATCCAGCACTGTATCAGACAATGTTTTGCTGCAATTCATAAGGTTTTCACTTGCTAATTCTTTTCAGAAGTAGACTGTTGGGTGCTTCTTCCTACTCTTAGTCTGCAAGCTCAGCTGAAACCTGTCTCCCATGGATGACCATGCTGGTATTTGACTACCTGTGGCATAGCTTCCTGCATCACAGCAACATGCAAGACACCACAGTACAGCAAACTGACACATGAGTTGTGGAATGACATCAAAGACATCATACGTGAAGAAAGCAAGAGGGATACTTCCAGCAAAATGGCACTCTAGGCAGAAGCACCACGCCATCCCTCCACAGCAAAGATCCAAAAAACTAAGCCGAACAGAGAAAACAATAATCCTGAAACTCTAAAACATAAAATGAAGAGATAAAGAACTCAGCCAAGCACCAAATGGAGTGAGAAAACTGACAGAGAATGGAGAGCGAGGAGAGATTCATGCAGAGGTCCCATACCAGCTAACACAGCACAGATCTGTCATCTTGGACTCCTATCAGAGACCAGCAAACAGGGGGTACAAGAAAGCAGCTTCACGGAGCTTCCAGAGGGAGACAAAACAACCGGTAATTTACAATATATGCTTTCGCACCCCCCCACCCTTCTTCACCCCGAATTGGCCTCCTCTGCTTCCCATGGCCACAATCTCTTGTACGGGAAACACTGGCTGCTTGGATTCCACACGCCCGAATGGGCCGGCTCTCTGAGTGACATCTGTTGGCTGCTGGTGTTGCTTTTCTCTGCTTCTTTTGATTTCTTCCTTACCTCTCACCACCTATCCCTCCTTTCGCTCAAATACCTGGCTCCGTGCGCCATCTTTGCTTCTTCCTGAGGGGCGGCAGATCTCTGGTAATTTGTGATATAGGTTTTCCCACTACCTACCCTTCTTCACCCACACTCAGCCACCTCTGCTTCCGGCGGACACAGTCTCTTGTCTGAGAAACATGGGCTGCTTGGATTCCACCAGCCCTCACTAGCTGGCTCTCTGAGTGCCATTTGCTGGCTGCTAGTGTTGCCTTTTTTTCTGCTTCTTTTGATTTCTTCCTTATCTCTCACAACCTCCCCCTCTTTTCACTCAAATATCTGGCTCCGTGCGCCATCTTTGCTTCTTCCTGAGGTGCTGTGGAGCTCCGTTCGAGTGTGGAGCTGTTTCCTGATCTGGGCTGCCATACTGGTGGGATCCCGGGGCTTTTGTTTGTTTGTTTGTTTTGAATTGTTTGTTTGTTTTCTTTTCCTTTTCTTGAGTTGGGAGCCCTTTCTGGCCAGGCGGTGCTGCGTGGCAAGGAGACTACACCCTCGGCTTGCACAGACGTGCAGAGGGATCCCTGAGGGCATTTCTTTTCTCGTTGGTTTTTTTTTCTCTTTTTTGGGGGGGGGCTATTTTTGTTCTTTTTTTTTTAATTTGTTTTGTTTTCTTTTACCTCTTTTTCCCTTTTTGTCTTTCTTCATTATTCCAGTTCTTGTCTCTCTATATCTTCCTTCTCATTCTGTTCCCTGAATACCTGGTGTTGTATACCTCTATGCCTTCTAGCCAGGCTGTACTGCAACACCTGAGAGCGATTTCCCCAGACCTCAAAGCTGCACCGGTGGGATCCCTGGGAACTTTGTGTTTCTTTAACCTTTCCAATTTTTATTTATTCATTCTTTTCTTCCTCTCCCCTTTTCTATTTTTCTCTTTTTCATAGTCTCCCATCTCTCCACTCCAATGGCAAGCTCCCCTAGCATTCTTTTTTGTTTGTTTGTATGTTTTTGGCTCCTGTTCCTCTCTCCTCTATCCCATATCCATCTTAACTCCACACATAAAAATCTCCCCACTGCACCATGCACCTGCACCATGTGCTTAACATCACGCCACCAAGCAGCACAGGCACAGCCTACTGGAAACTGCCCTGCACTGATT
>NW_004444060.1:3115468-3131512 GCF_000243295.1 Trichechus manatus latirostris | reverse complement strand
CACAATGAGATACCATCTCACCCCGGCATTACTGGCACGAATCAAAAACACTGGAAATAACAAATGTTGGAGGGGCTGTGGGGAGATCGGAACTCTTATGTACTGCTGGTGGGAATGCAAAATGATGCAACCATTTTGGAAGATTATATGATGCTTCCTTAAAAAGCTAGAAATTGACATACCATTCGATCCAGCAATTCCACTCCTAGGGATATATCCTAGAGAAATAAGAGTCATCCACTGAAATAGACATATGCACACCTATGTTCATGGCAGCATTGTTCACAATAGCAAAATGATGGAAACAACCTCAATGCCCATCAACAGATGAATGGATAAACAAACTATGGTACATACACACAATGGAGTACTATGCAACGAGAAAGAACAACAATGAATCTGTGAAGCTTCGCATAACATGGATGAAACTGGAGGACGTTATGCTGAGTGAAATCAGTCAATCACAAAAGGACAAATAATGTATGAGACCTCTATTGTAAAAACCCATGAAAAAGTTCACACACAAAATGTAACAATCTTTGTTGGTTACCAGGGATGGGAGGGCTGGGGGGGAAATACTAAATAGGCAATAGATAAGTGGTATCTTGGGTGAAGGTGAGACAGTACACAATACAGAGGAAACTAGCAAAACTTGTACAAGGAAAGTCATGGAAGCCCCATAGACACATCCAAACTCCCTGAGGGACTGAATTGCTTGGCAGAGGGCTGTGGGGACCATCATCTCAGGGAACATCTAGCTCAATTGGCATGACACAGTTTATAAAGAGAATGTTCAACATTCTATCTTGGTGAATAGTGTCTGGGGTCTTAAAAGCTTGTGAGCGGCCATCTAATATACTCCCCTGTTCTCATCCCTTCGAGAACAAGGGAGAATGAAGAGAACAGGATACAAGGAAAATGTTAGTCTGAAGGGCTAATGGTCCACAGCTACCAAGGCCTCCACCAGACTGAGTCCAGTACATCTAGATGGTGCCCAGCTACCCCCACTGACTGCTCTGACTAGGATTACAACAGAGGGTTCTGGACAGAGCTGGAGAAGGATGTAGAACATAATTCTAACTCACAAAAAAAAGACCAGATTTACTGGCCTAAAGGAGACTGGAGAAACCCAAAGAGTATGGCCCCCAGACACCCTTTTAGCTCAGTGGTGAAGTTATCTCCGAGGTTTACCGTTCAGCCTGGGAGTGCACAGCCCCCTAAAATCAAATGGGACTAATGAGTTACAGTAGTCCAGTGACAAGGGACAGAAGGAAGAAGGGGACAGGAAGCTGGTGATAGGGAACACAAGGTTGAGTAAGGATATTGTTGATGTGTTATGAGATTGTTAACAATTGTCATAGGGCAACATGTGTAGTAACTGTTAAATGATAAAGTATTTTGTTCTGTAAGCCTTCATCTTAAGTGAGAATAGCAGCACAGTTGGAAGAGCGTAGTCAGTGTCACTGAACTGTGCGTGTAGAAACTTTTGAAATGGTGTATCTTTAGCTATGTGTATTTTCACCAAAAAAAAAGGTTGAGAAGTTAGAGGGTTGACATGTTGTGGGGTTTTTAACCAATGTCATAAAACAATATGTGTACTACTGTTTCATGAGAAACTATTTGTTCTGTAAGCCTTCACCTGAAGTAAAATAAAAAATAAAAAAAACAGAAAGCAAGAGGCCATTGAAAAGACAGGAAAGAAAGAAAAGACAAAAATGTATGTCAGAAGAGACTCTGAAACTTGCTCTTGAATGCCGAGTAGCTAAAGCTAACAGAAGAAATGATGAAGTAAAAGACCTGAATGGAAGATTTCAAAGGACAGCTCAAGAAGAATAATGACATGTGCGTAGATCTGGGGATAGAAAACCAAAAGGGAAGAACATGTTCAGCATTTCTCAAGCTGAAAGAACAGAAGAAAAAATTCAGGGCTCAAGTTTCGATATTGAAGGATTCTATGGGGAAAAATATTAAACAATGCAGGAAGCATCAAAAGAAGATGGAAGGAATACAGACAGTCACTATATCAAAAAGAATTGATGGATATTCAACCATGTTAGGCGGTAGCATATGATCAGGAACTGATGGTACTGAAGGAAGAGGTCCAAGCTGCACTGAAGGCATTGGTGAAAAACAAGGCTCCAGGAATTGATAGAATACCAGTTGAGATGTTTTAACAAACGGATGCAGTGCTGGAAGTGCTTACTCATGTATACAAGAAAATTTGGAAGACAGCTACCTGGCCAACCGACTGGAAGACATCCATATTTATGCCTATTCCCAAGAAAGGTGATCCAATCAAATGTGCAAATTATTGAACAACATTACTAGTATCACACGCAACTAAAATTTGGCTAAAGATTATTCAAAAGTGACTGCAGCAGTATATTAGTAGGGAACTGCCAGAAATTCAAGCCAGAATCAGAAGAGGATGTGGAGCTAGGGATATCATTACTGATGTCAGATGGATCCTATCTGAAAGCAGAGAATACCAGAAAGATGTTTATCTATGTTTAATTGACTATGCAAATGCATTCTACTGTATGGATGATAACAAATTATGGATAACATTATGAAGAATAGGAATCCCAGAACACTTAACTGTGCTCATGAGGAACCTGTACATAGATCAAGAGGCAGTCATTAGAACAGAACATGGGGATACTGTGTGGTTTAAAGTCAGGAAAGGTGTGTGTCAGTGTGATATTCTTTCACTATACTTATTCAAACTGTATGCTGAGCAAATAATCCGAAAATCTGGACTATATGAAGAAGAACTGGGCATCAGCTTTGCAGGAAAACTCATTAACCTGCGATAGCGCAGAAACAATCTTGCTTGCTGAAAGTGAAGAGGACTTGAAGCACTTACTAATGAAGATCAAAGACCACAGCCTTCAGTATGGATTACACTTCAACAAAAAGAAACAGAAATCCTCACAACTGGACCAATAAACAACATTATAATAAATGGAGAAAAGATTGAAGTTGTCGAGGATTTAATTTTACTTGGATCCACAATCAGCACCCATGGAAGCAACAGTCAAATTAAATGACACATTACATTAGGTAAATCTGCTGCAAAAGACTTCTTTAAAGTGTTAAAAAACCAAAATGTCACCTTGAAAACTAAGGTGCACTTGACCCAAGCTGCAGTGTTTTCAATCATCCCATATGCGTGCGAAAGCTGGGCGACAAATAAGGAATTCTGAAGAATTGACGCCTTTGAGTTGTGATGTTGGTGAAGAATATTCAATATAGCATGTACTGCCAAAGAACAAACAAATCTGTCTTGGAAAAAGTACAACCAGAATGCTTCCTAGAAGCAAGGAAGGCAAGACTACATCTCACATACTTTGGACATGTTATCAGGAAGGATCAGTCCCCAGAGAAGGACATCATGCCTGGTAGAGTAAAGGGTCAGCGAAAAAGACGAAGATCCTCAACAAGATGGATTGACACAGTGTCTGCAACAATGGGCTCAAGCATAACAACTATTGTGAGGGTGGCACAGGATCGGGCGGTGTTTCTTTCTGTTCTACATAGGGTCGCTATGAGTTGGAACTGACAATGGCACCTAACAACAACAACAATACTTAAATGTAAACTAAAAGTAAACCAAATAATTTTAATATGAAACATAGTCAAAGAGACATTAGAGGCTGATGATATTGAAAAGTATGAATATTACAACATTGAAATTGGGAAAATGGCTTAAAATAATAAAATGATGCACACTGTGATTAGAAGGGTATTCTCACCATTATATACATATGGAGACATCTAGGGAGCCCTGGTGGCGCTGTGGTTAAGGGATCGGCTGCTAACCAAAAGGTTGGCAGTTCCAGTCCAGGATTCACTCTTTAGAAACCCTATGGGACAGTTCTACTCTGTCCTATAGGGTGGCTGTGAATAGGAATCAACTCGACAATGGGTTTGGTTGCTTTTTTTTGGTGGGGGAGTCATCTAGAGAACAGATTCCCATTGTAATAAAAAAATTATCCTAGGCATTAACATAATTCCAAAGGAAAACTGACAGACCAGAAACAGCAATTGTATCAATAGCAATTTTGAATCATACCATTAACTGAATGATCCACACTTTCCTCCTCTGATGTGAAGCGCCAGCTTTACAAAATAAATTTCTTCTCTATTAATAACTTGTCATCTCATTGATCTGCATATAGGTTGCTTGGCCAGCAGCACAATGATTAAATCAATGAAGTGTTCTATTTTAAAATTATTTATGGTAAACTGTATCTTTATTATCCTATTTTCTATACAGTTCATTTTCCATGTGAACTTTAAAGTCAGTTTTTGAAGCTTATAGGGAAGTCTAGTACTTCAAATTAAATCATTTTATATCACTAAATTAATTGGGAGAAATCTGATCTTTTTACTGCTAGTTTTGTCATTTTGGGATTGTTTATTAATCTTCACTTATTGAGATAAAATTCTGGTGTATATCCTAGATTTTTCAATTTGTAAGTAATGTTTATTTCTTGGAAATTCATTATCAGTTTATTATATAACTTGGAATGCTATTGTTAAAAATATCTTTCTCTTCTGGAAAATTATTGTTAACATCATTGAATGCTTTTAATTCTGAATATTAAATTCATAAATGACAAAAAAAGCAATGCTCCATCAATTATTTTCTATTTCTCTTAGTAAAAATAATATAAAATATTACTTTTTTTCTGAATGGAGAGTTATAACAACCAAAACCCACAGACATTTACACTAATTTCCAAATAGTCTCTATGAATTAAGTAATTTTCCTTTGCTCAAGTAGATATTTTTATTTTGATTTAATGCTTAAGTGGTTATATATTTTTAAATATTATGTTAATGTTTCATTATTTTTGAATTGTGGTAATGTTGTTAACATGTTGTGGGGTTCTTAACCAATGTCATAAAACAGTATGTGTACTACTGTTTCATGAGAAACTATTTGTTCTGTAAGCCTTCACCTGAAGTACAATAAAAAAATAAATAAAAAGACTAGACTTACTGGTCTGTCAGAGACTGGAGAAAACCTGAGAGTATGGCTCCTGGACACCATTTTAGCTCAGTACTGAAGTCACTCCTGAGGTTCACCCTTCAGCTAAAGACTAGACAGGCCCATAAAACAAAACTAGACTAAACAGGCACACCAGCCCAGGGGCAAGGACGAGGAGGCAGGAGGAGACAGGAAAGCTGGTAATGGGGAACCCAGGGTCAAGAAGAGGAGAGTGTTGACATGTCATGGGGTTGTGGCAATCAGTGTCACAAAACAATATGTGTATTAATTGTTTAATGAGAAGCTAGTTTGCTCTGTAAACCTTCCTCTAAAGTACAATAAAAAATAACAAAAGAAAAGAGGAAAGCACAAAATATATAAAATAAACACAGAATCACATATGAGATTAAGAAAAAACAAGCACATAGTTTCATCTGTTTACTTCCCCTGTTAACTACTCCTGGTACCTGCTTGTTTGCTTATTTGTTTTTCAGTCTCCATGCTCATGTTCACTTTTAAAAAAAATCTAATTTAGAAATATACCTCATAATAAACACACAATGGAAAATCCCCTTACTTCTCTCCACTGAGAAAAAAATACTCAGTAGACTTTTTTGACCCCTGTTCTGTCTCATATAGATACATATGATTTTCTCTGCTACATCTCAAATTAAATTTAATTCTTCATTATACAAATAACAGAGTCACTGCATATCTTAAGATGGACATATACATCATTCAATACCCTGTTATAGGCTCCCTTTAAGGAAGCTAGTGGACTGATAGAGTGACCTTCTGCAAACTTACTTCAATTATCACAACTTATGTCTGATTTCTTTTTTCATGCTCAAAATTAACATTTGCCCTACCTACTTGTCTGAATTTAAATAAAATTATCAATGAATTCCCTACTAAATCATTACTTTATTTATACTATCATAATTTAAAAAAACATTTTATTAAAATTGTTTAAGTATAAAATGCAATGTTTTGTGTATATCAATTTGTGAAATCACTGCATTCAAATTTATTGTCCACGTATAATTCTCCTTGACACAACTGTGTCTATATTGTATTTCTTGAACATACAAAGAGGAAATAATTAAAATCAACCAGTTTAAAAATACATATATTTGTGTATATATACATATTTCTTAGTATAGGACAGAGCAGAACTGTCACATAGGTTTTCCAAGCAGTCGCTGGTGGTTTCAAATTGTCAACCTTTTGTTTAGCAGCCGAGGCTCTTAACCACTGCAGCACCAGGGCTCCAATAAAACTACATGTAAAACTTAACATTTTGAAATTATTTGTACTTTAATTTTGAGCTATACCTAAAGCTGGGTTTTGTCCTCTATATACCTATAGATTGTTTTAGAATGAAAATGCTCATATGCTCAAATTGACCCATAAATCCCAGTAATAAGTCAGATAGTAACTGTGATAATTAAGGTTATGTGTCAACTTGGCTAGGTCATGATTCTCAGTGGTTTCGCAGATATTATATAATCATTCTTTATATTGTGATCTGATGTGAGCAGCCAATCAGTTGAAATGGGAGTTTCCTTGAGGATGTGGCCTACATCATAGACAGATAGATAGATAGATAGATGTTCTGGCAAAGCTTGCCCTCTCTGGATCTTGAGTCCTATTCCTCATCCTCTGACCTCCAGTTCTTGGGACCTGAGCCAGTAGCCTGACATCTGACCTGTCCATTTTGTGTTCCTCAGCCCCTGCAACCAGGTGAGTCAAGAGAAGCCTTCAGTCTGACATCTGACCCACTGGTTTGGGACTTAACAGTCTCCACAACTGTGTGAGGCATTTCCTTGTAATAAATCTCTCTATAGATATATTTATTATATTTAGAGGATCAGTGAAAAAGAAGAAACCCCCAAAGATACGGATTGACACAGTGGCTGCAACAAGGGGTTCAAACATAGTAACTATTGTGAGGATGGCGCAGGACGGGGCAGTGTTTTGTTCTGTTATACATAGGTTTGCTATGATTCGGAACCAACTAGACAGCACCTAACATATGTATATGATTCACTGGTTTTTCTTTTCTAAGGAACCCAGCCTATGACAATAACTTACTTAATATCAAAGAAATGTCAGAATAGAGATTTTATTCTAATGTGGGGAGTCAGGATGAATTAAAATTAAAATAAGTTAGAAGCCACTGAGGTAGCTTTATGTTTTGTTTAATTTTAACAAAAATATGAAACTCTCATGGAAAGATTCTGATGTGATGAGTACCATCTGCTATTATTTCGTTATATAACAATTTGCATAAAATCTATTAAGTTTGCTGTATTGCATGCCTCAAGAATTTAATAACCAAGAATTATGGATGATATACAGTAGTTGGCAACAAATGTTAATAAACAGAAATTGTCTTCCAGCTAGAAATGCATATAGAAACTAATATGTAATTTTAGGGAAAATGAAGCTATTGCAAATTGATTTCATCATTTTTAGTAATTAATTTGTTCTAATTAAGAAGGTGTGATTTGTATTTCTATGCTTCTAGTTCTTTACAATATTAAAGAAAATGAAGGCTCATCATTAAATTGGTGGCACATAATGGGTATCATATAATTCCACTTCTTAGTCTCTCCTTTTCTCTTACTCACTTTTTCTTCTTTATGAAGTAATGAATCCACATGAAATTCTCTATTAACTATAAAAATAAAATTGTGTGCATAAAAAAAATTTGATATCTATGGAAACATGATATCTACAAAGCCTTGGGTATAACAAGGTTGTAATCCCTTTTCATTCTGTTAGAAAAGTGATTATTTATTATTATTACTTTAAAGTTATTATTTACTCCCCCCTTATTCTGAATTATTCCTAGATTTGGCCTCCTCTGGGATAAAGAATACTGAAGTCACATGTTTATATCAGAGTAAGATTTTAGTGTAATACCTACACTTTGGGCACATATATTCTCTTTCTATGCCCTGTTAAGCCAAGGTTATTACACAATGCAAAAGTATTAGTCTTTTATTGAGGTCTTCTGTCTATAATTTACAAAGAGATTGAAGAATTCATGAAAGTCTTTCTGTACCACTGGGATTGTAGCATAGTACTTAAAAACATAAGCTTTGGAATCAGAGTTCATTGTGCCCAAATCTGGATTTTAACTCATATTAGCTGAGACCTTAAGCAAAGTTGTCCTCTAATCATAAATTTCTTTATAAGAAATATGGAAACTTAATAGTACTTACTGCATAGGATTAATGTGAAGATTTAATGGAATGGAAAATATGTAACCAGTGCCTGGTACAAAGGAAGAAGACAATGAACGCTAGCATTTTTTTTTTTTTTAAGCTATTCATTTGGGTATCTGTTCAAAATCATGAAGCATTCAGTCTTTATAAACTATAATTTGTGGGACTAAACAAACAGAAGTCTTTATAATATTCCAGACACATTTTACAATTTTGAAGACTTCATTTTGTCAAACAAAGGTACAGATAAGAGAGTATGAATGTTTTTGTAGTGTCCTACTCTTTGCATTCTGTCAGCCCCATTAGCAAAAAATAAAGATAAGTTATAGTGACAACAATAAAGTGTTTTTGGTATATTCTTGTGATTTCAAATGAAATAAAACATTATTTTAACCCATTCATCTTTGTCAATACTGTTGTTTTTGGAAGAAGGTGAGGAAATGATTTTACTTTTATTTTTAAGACTTGTTCTTAATTCCTCATGTTTTATTCAATTTGGAACAAACATTGAGAAAAATTACTTCAGCCAGCTAGCCAGCCAGCCAATCAACAATTATATATTAAGTATCTGTTATGTGCCATACACAGATGATAGGTTTTCAAGAAACAACAAAGAAAGAGTCACGGTTCCCACTTTCAATAAGGAAGGTCTCAGTTCAGTCAGAGATGGGCAAGTGAATAAACAAGTGCAATGCAATGAAATGAGTTTCAGATAAGAGGTATATAAAAGATATTAAAGGCAGAAAGAGTGACTGACTTTAATTACTGGCTTAGCAGAGATGTCTTAGTTGACATAATCCTTGAAAAAATTCTTAAAGTATGAATGAAAATTCACCTGGTAGGTGGAAAGTACATGTAATTTAAAAAAAAAAAAAAAGTATAAAAACTAAAGGCCCAATCAGATTTGAAATAGGATCAAGAAATTATTATAAATCTTAATATATATAATTTTCCAAAATAATAATATATATATTACTTCACTATAACTCATCATATTGTGGTTTAGAATGATCATTTTAGAGTAATAAATTAAAAATAATTAACCATAATTCAATAAATTTTGTTTTATAATGTTAAAAAAACTACTAAATTTTGAGTGTCTTTCATATAGTGTTAGATAATGATGTTGTAAATTAAATGTTGCCACTGTTTCTCTAATTTGCAATAAAAATACAATGGTGTAAGAAGAGAAATAATTTGTGATCACTTAACTGACAAATGGATGCAGTTTATTTAACCTAACATTTGGTTGATTAAAACTCTTGCACTTTTCTCTAGAAAACGCTATTCCAACTCTTCTCATTTCTAAGTCCTTTCATTTTATTCAATTTTACTTTCAGAGAATAACTGGCTGGTGGGATGGAGTTATTTATCTGAAACATGCGCATCTAATCCAAAACATGTATGGTGAGGGACTATTATTAGTTGAGTACTCATCTAGTTATGGGGGATGTAACAGAAAACTATTGAATATACTCTGGACTGACAAAAAAAAGTAACAAATCAGATTTAGAAGAAATGCAACCAGAAACACAAGAAAAGCTTTCAGTGGGATGGATTGGCACAATGGCCTCAACAATGGACTGTGGGCAATGTTTTGTTCTGTTATATATATATATATATATATATATATATGGTAGCCATGAGCCAGAGCTGACTTGACAGCAACTAACAACAGACCACTCCTATCTACAAGCTTGTCAAGGGTGATGTAGGTAAGTGCAAAGGTAATTGCACTGTGTAATCTGAAAAAATGACTCTAGCATACATGGAGTCTAATTAATCACATTCTTTCTATATGTCTAAATTACATTTAAAGTATTCAGATCACAACACGTTGGATTTTCCAGAGACACGCTTTCAACATCCTTATTCTTACTTCCCTTACATATTATTCAAGATACCTGGACACTCAAATCAAGCTATGGCCATTCCTCTGGATACATTCAGTTTGGATGTAAATTGTTGAATCATGCCATGTCTAAAACATATATATATATATATATATACTTGCTCTTGAATGTAGAGTAGCTAAAGTGAATGAAAGAAATGATGAAGTAAAAGAGACGAACAGAAGATTTCAAAGGGTGACTCCAGAAGACAAAGTAAAGAATTATAATGAAATGTGCAAAGACCTGGAGTTAGAAAAACAAAAGAACATGCTCTGTATATCTCAAACAGAAAAAACTGAAGAAAAGTCCAAGCCCTAAGTTACAACTTTGAAGGATTCAATAGGCAAGATATTGAACGATGCAGGAAACACCAAAGGAAGATGGAAGGAATACACAGAGTACTATACCAAAAATAATTGGTCAATTGTCAATCATTTCAGGAGGTGGCATATGACCAAGAACTAATGGTACTGAAGGAAGATGTCCAAGTTGCATTTTGGGGAAAAACAATGTTCCAGGAAATGACAGAAAACAACTGATATATTTCAACAAATGGATGCAATGCTGAAGTTGCTCACTCATCTATGCCAAGAAATTGGGGAGACACCTACTAGGCCATCCCACTGAAGAAGATCCCTATATGTGCCCATTCCAAAGGAAGGTGATCCAACAGAATGTGTATTATCATACAATATAATTAATACAAGTAAAATTTTGCTGAAAATAATTTAAAAACATTTGCAGCAGTACATCCATAGAGAACTGAAAGAAATTCAAGCTGGATTCAGAAGAGGACATGGAATGAGGGATACCATGCTGATATCAAATGGATCTTAGCTGAAAGCAAAGAATACCAGAAAGATGCTTATCTGTGTTTTATTGACTATGCAAAGGCATTTGACTGTGTGGATCATAAGAAATTATGGATTACATTGAGAAGAATGGGAATTCCAGAAAACTTAATTATGCTCATGAGAAACCTGTACATAGACCAAGAGGCAGCCATTGGAACAGAACAAGGGAATACTGCATGGTTTAAATCCAGGAAAGGTGAGTATCAAAGTTGTATCCTTTCACCATACTTATTCAGTCTCTATTTTGAGCAAAAAACTATATGAAGAAGAATGGGGCATCAGGATTGGTGGAAGACTTAGTAACAACCTGTGATACACAGATGACACAACCTTGCTTGCTGAAAACGAAGAAAACTTGAAGCACTTACTGATGAAGATCACAGACCACAGCTTTCAGTATGGATTACACCTCAACATAAAGAAAACAAAATCCTCCCAACTGGACCAATAAGCAACATCATGATTAATGGAGAAAATATTGACATCAAGGATTTCATTTTACTTGGATCCATAATCAATGCCCATGGAAGCAGCAGTCATGAAATCAAACAAGACATTGCACTGGGCAAATCTGCTGCAAAAGAACTCTTTAAAGTATTGAAACGTAAAGATGTCACTTTGAGGTCTAAGATGTGCCTAACACAAACCATGATATTTTCAATCACATCATATGCATTTGAAAGCAGGACCATGAATAAGGAAGACCAAAGAAGAATTTATGCCTTTGAATTATGGTCTTGGTGAAGAATATTGAATATACCATGGAATGCCAGAAGAACAAATATGTCTGTCCTGGAAGAAGTACATCCAGAATGTTCCTTGGAAGCGAGGATGGTGAGGCTTCGTCTCATGTACTCTGGACCTGTTATCAAGAGGTACCAATACCTGGAGAAGGACGTTATGCTTGGTAAGGGAGAGGGTTAGAGAAAAAGAGGAAGATCCTCAATGAGATAGACTGACACGGTGGCTGCAACAATGGGCTCACATATAGCAATGATTGTGAGGATAGCACAGGACCAGGCAGTAATTTGTTCTGTTGTACATAGGGTCACGATGAGTAAAAACAAACTCGAAGGCACCTAACAATAACAAAAGATATATACAATTATATTAGGAAATCCATATATTTAAGTATCTAGATATTTTACTACCCTTGAAAAATTGCAAAAGCTGGCTCTGTTGAGTGTTTGTATTTGTAACCCTTGTCTTATATAATCTAAATAATAGGTGTCACAAACTCCATAAACAAGCCTTAGAAAATCCCACGTTGAACACAAATGACTGAAGACCAGATGAGTTGTGGAATGACATCAAGGACATCATACATGAAGAAAGCAAGAGGTCATTAAAATGACAAGAAAGAAAGAAATGATCAAAATGGATGTCAGAAGAGACTCTGAAACGTGCTCTTGAACATCGAGTAGCTAAAGCTAACAGAAGAAATGATGAAGTAAAAGAGCTGAATGGAAGATTTCAAAGGGCAGCGTGAGAAGATAAAGTAAAGGATTATAATGACATGTGCAAAGACCTGGAGTTAGAAAACCACAAGGGAAGAACACACATGGCATTTCTTAAGCTGAAAGAACTGAAGAAAAATTCAAGCCTTGAGGTGCAATATTAAAGGAGTCTATGGGGAAATACTGAATGACACAGGAAGCTTCAAAAGAAGATGGAAGGAATACACAGAGTCAGTGTACCAAAAATAACTGGTTGACATTCAGTCATTTCAGGAGCTTATTATCAAGAACTGATGGTACTGAAGGAAGAAGTTTTAGCTGCACTGAAGGCATTGGCAACAAACAAGGCTCCAGAAACTGATGGAATACCAATTGAGATGTTTCAACAAACAGATGCAGTGCTGAAAGTGCTCACTTGCCTGTGCCAAGAAATTTGGAAGACAACTACCTGTCCAACCAACATGAACAGATCCATATTTATGCCTATTCCAAAAAAAAGCTGATCCAACTGAATGAGGAAATTATCAAACAATATCATTAATATCAAATGCAAGTAAAATTTTGCTGAAGATCATTCAAAAGTGGGTGCAGCAGTACATCAACAGGGAACTTCCAGAAATTCAAACCAGATTCAGAAAAGGACATGGAACCGGGCATCACTGCTGATGTCAGATGGATCCTGGCTGAAAGCAGAGAATACCAGAAAGATGTTCACCTACGTTTTGTTGACTATGTAAAGGCATTCAACTGTGTGGATCATAACAAATTATGGATAACATTGTGAAGAATATGAATTCCAGAACACTTAATTGTGCTCATGAGGAACCTGTCCACAGATCAAGAAGCAGGAGTCTGAATAACAAGGGGATAGTACATGGTTTAAAATCAGGAAAGGTGTGTGTCAGGGTTGTATCCTATCACCATACCTATTCAATATGTATACTGAGCAAATAATCTGAGAAGCTTGATTATATGAAGAAGAACGCAGCATCAGGATTGGAGTAAGCCTCATTAACAACCTGTGATATGCAGATGACACAACCTTGCTTGCTGAAAGTGAAGAGGACCTGAAGCACTTACTGATGAAGATCAAAGACCACAGCCTTTAGTATGGATTCCACCTCCACATAAAAAAAACAAAAATCCACACAACTGGACCAATAAGCAACATAATGATAAATGGAGAAAAGACTTAAGATTGTCAAAGATTTCATTCTACTTGTATCTACAATGAACACCCATGGAAGTGTCAGTCAAGAAATCAAGAGACACAATTGCACTGGGCAAATGTGCTGCAAAAGACCTCTTTAAAGTGTTAAAAAGCAAAGATATCACTTCAAAGACTAAGGTGGGCCTGACTCAAGCCATAGTGTTTTCAGTTGCCTCATATGTATGCTAAAGCTTGACAACGAATGAGGAAGACAGAAGAAGAACTGATGTCTTTGATTTGTGGTGTTGGAGAAAAATATTGAATATACCATAGACTGCCAAAAGAATGAACAGATATATCTTGGAAGAAGTACAGCCAGAGTGCTTCTCAGAAGTGAGGATGATGACACATTGTCTCACATACTTTGGACATGTTGTCAGGAGGGACCAGTCCCTGGTGAAGGACATCATCCTTGGTAAACTGGAGGGTCAGTGAAAAAGTGGAAAACTCTCAATGGGATGGATTGACACAGTGGCTGCAACAGTGGGCTCAATCATAACAACAATCATGAGGATTGTACAGGACCAGGCAGTGTTTCATTCTGTTGTACACAGGGCAGCTATGATTCAGAACAGATTCAATGGCACCTAACAACAACAATGAAGGCCTAGTGCTGCCATTTCTGTCACTGATCAACTTTGACACTTTGTGTAGCTATTGGAAATTAATTAACTGACTGTAAGTACTCTTTGGCTCTGTTTAAGCCCAAAATAGCATGACCTTCCAGTGAGAAAGCTATGATAACACTGTTCTGGCATGACCACAGTGAATTCACCTGGTCCCAGAAGACCTACCTATAATCAAAGTGTTGTTAGCTGCCCTGGAGTCAGCTCCCAACTCATGGTGATCCCATGCACAATGGAATAAAAGGCTGCCTGGTCCGGTGCCATGCCCATGATTGATTGAAGTATGACCATTGTGATTCATATGGTTTTCACTGGCAAATTTTCAGATATGGATCTCCAGGCCTTTCTTCCCAGTCCATCTTGTACTGGAAGCTCACTGAAACCTGTTCAACATCATGGCAACACACAAGGCTCCATTGACTGATGGCTGGTGACTGAGCATGAGATGCATTGGCCTAGAATCGAATCTGGATCTCCTGCATAGAAGGCAAACATTCTCCACTGAACCACCTCTGCTGTCATAATCAAGACATAGTATATCTTTATTAGAAAATAAATAAATTTTAGGATATATTTTAAGAGCCTTGAATCCTAACTAAAGGATTGTGGATTAATGCACTAATTTCAAATGGTAGCATTGCATGTAAGAACTCCCCACATGCTTCTTACTGTACAATACTTTATTCAACAAGTCACATAAAGACATAAAGAATTTGATTTTATAATATTGGCACATGCCTTCAAGCCAAATGGGATAACTAATTTGACTGACTTACATGGTTGTATTGGATGAGAACTCTGAGACAACATATAGAGAAAGAAATTTAACAGAAACACTTTTAACATAATTTTTGGAAAGTGAGAAGTACATGTAAACAACAGGTTTTAGAATTTTAATTAATCTACTTTGTGGCTCTGCTTCCTGAAATAACATTCAAGTTTATTTACATTATTGGACTGATAGTATTCTACCCTGAGGATAAGAAACAACAAGTCTTCTCTTAACTCGTGCTAAGGAAACCATATCAGCAGAATTTAGTTCAATCTAAAGGCAACTTTTAATAACTGGAATTGACAGTTTACAGCAAATGTAATAACTTATGTAATTATTAAGCCATCCAATAAATACATAAATATGGAAACATATAATTATGAGAGGTCTGGAAAACAATTGATTTTTTTAAATATCTTTTTAAATTTTTTATATTGTTGTAATTAAATGAAGTTTACATTTCAAGTGAGTCTCCCATACAGAATTTTTTTTTTTTACATACATTGTTATGAGACCCCAACCGCTCACCCCATTCTGTGACACTCCTCCCCTCCGCCCCTGATTCCCTATAAACATTCAACCAGCTCCTAACTCTTTCTGACTTCCCATCTCACTTCTGGACAGAAGCCGCCCCTTTGGTCTCTTGTAAAGAGGCACATTCTTCACAAGTATCACTTTATGTCCTACAGTCCAGTCCAATCCCTGTCTGAAGTGTTGGCCTTGGAAATTGTTTTAGTTCTGGGGTGATAGAGAGTCCAGGGGCCATGCTTACCGAGGCACCTGCAGTCTCAGTCAGACCATTAAGTCTGGTCTTCTTACTAGAATGTGAGTTCTGCATCCCATCGTTCTACTGCTCCATCAGGGACCCTCTGTTGTGTTCCCTGTCAGGAGATTCATTGGTGGTAGCCAGGCACCATCTAGTTTTTCTGGTCTCAAAGTCTCTGGTTTATGTGGTCCATTCTGTCCCTTGGGCTAATACATTCCTTGTGTCTTTGGTGTTCTTC
>NW_004444060.1:3077930-3110495 GCF_000243295.1 Trichechus manatus latirostris | reverse complement strand
GTCTAATTCTGAAATTTTATTGTTAATCTTCTGGATTTCTGATTGCTGTCTCTCTATGGATTCTTGCAGCCTACTAAATTTGGCATTATGTTCTTGAATAATTTTTTTAAGTTCCACTACTACTGTGTCTGTATGTTCCCTGGCTGTTTCTGCATTTTGTAAAATTTCCTTTCTCATTTCTATAAGAGTTCTGTATATTAATCTTTTGTATTCTGCCTCTGATAATTCCAAGAAGTTCTCTTCCTCCAGAGAATTTATTGATTCTTTATTTTGGGAGCTTGCTGAAGCCATCATGGACTGCCTCTTTATGTGACTTGATATTGACTGTTGTCTCCGAGCCATCAATAATTTATTATAATTTTATTTTTTATTTGCTTAGTGAGACCTAGCTTCTTATTTTGTTTTGTTTTGATATGCACAAATAGGCTGCTCATGTGCACTAGTTTGATTTTTTGGATCTCTAACGTCCTGTCACCAGGTAGTTAGTTCTGTAACTAAGTATGTGCACACAAAAGTCTTTTAAATTTTCCTATATGGGTTCAGCTTGCATGTTTAGGCAGTTGGTCACCAAGTGTGTGATGCAGGCTCTCACCTCCAGTCCTAGAGAGGCATGGGTGATTGGTGCAGGCAGTGGACTCTGGCTGTGGTAGGGGATCATGCGCTGAGCCAGGCAAGGGGTTGACGGCTGCCCCTGAGAGTCTGAAAGGAAAGTGTGTCCCTATTCTCTAGGGTGAGTAGGTAGGTGAGTTTTGCAGCCGGACTATGACCACCCCACTCTGCTGGCTGTAAAGACTCGAGGGCACCACTTTTTCTTGGACTCCTGTAGCAGGTGACTAGGCGCTTTAGATGCTACCACCAGTCCTCAAACCTCTGCTGCAGATCGATAAAAGTGCCTACTTAAAGGGCAGGGCTGTTTTGAGGGTCAGAAATCTGCCAGTTCACAGCTGAAGCAGTTGAAGTTAAACTTCAGATGTTTGCCCTGTTGTACTGTGGTAGTGAGGACCAACACTGTTGAAATGAGTCCCCACAAGTCTATACAGGGGTGTAAGGCACTCAGAGTCTGCGGACCCCTGATACCTGTGCTTAGCAAAGGAGCTGTGCTGACCCTGTGTTCCTGGCTTAGGGGAGCCAGTAGCTTATTTGTTCCCTCTCCAAGGCCAGGAGAATGGGTCAGAGTGCCTTTTGGGATCTACTTCCGGCCCAGTGGATTCCCAGTGCAGAGTGTGGAGGGAGGAGGTAAAAGTGAGAGAGGTTTTTCCCAAATGGGCTTTTTTTTTTTTAATCCCTGTGAAAGTGTGCACACATGTACTTATCTTAGCCTCTTGGGAGCTGCTTTTCACTGGTTCGGAGTGTCCAAGCACAATCTCTGCTGCTGGGTCTCTCTTGATGTGGAAACTGCTTCCCAAGAGTGCGCACAGCACGGCTGTTTGCTTGCTTCACTGCAGACCGGCATAGCTGCGACGCTGCAGTTCTGCCGCCGAGTCTCTGGCCCTCTTCATTTCTCCTAAATGGTCTCCCTCTCCCATATCACTCAGACGAATTCCTCAACTTTGCCTTGTTCAGGGCTCCCAGATATTCTTATAGAATCAAATCACTTGTTTTTCCAGGTCTTTGTTGTAAGAGGGATATAGGAAGCGTCTAACTACTCCACCATGTTGACCACGCATCCCATAATTTATTTTTTAAAAAATCTATTAGTTAATAGTAATGTTACAGTTGTAGAAGTTCCATCTATATTGTTCTTAAAATAAATCATGTGAATTTTCTAAAGAATATTGTTTTACATGTAAACCAATGTTAGGAACACTGAATAGTAGAAGTATTTATGCCATTATATTGAGAACAATTGATATGTGATCTAATACAAAGGAAATAAAATATCTTAAATATAGTCCACTAAATTATACTTAGGCTTCTATGGTTCAAATTCTCATAGATATAATCCCTAAATATAAATAATCTCTCAGAGTCTTCCTATATAGGACAAAATTCTTCCACAGTGTTTATATAATAACCATTTTTAAAGCTGTGTCAAGAAAAAGTCAATAAAAATTAGATTTGAGAAGTTTTTGTAGTTTAATTTTATCCAAGAGCTTATAAGATTAAGCTTAATAAAACTGTAAAAACAAGAAAAATTAAGTTTGTAAAATTGATTTTCTTGAAGCAGAGATTTTCTCAAGCTCAGCAGATATGTGATGGGATTAAGACATTTTCATAACTAAAAGTATGATTTAAAAAATAAAGATTCTTTGAACATTGGAGTGGATATTGGGATTGTCTAAGGAGTCAGAATATTACTATTATTCTTAAAGTAGGCTTTTTAAAGTAGTAATAAAAGAGAGTGTGTGTGTATGTACTGCCTACAAAAAATGTGATAAAAACACTACATCATTTCAGGATCAGAATCATGTTGTCTCTATGGTAGGGCATCACATAAGGGTGATTGCAAAAGAAGCTTTCTTACTGCCATTTCTGTATTTACAAGGTAATGAATCAAAGGTGAATCCTCATGTTCAAGGGTTAAAATGTGGATTCATCAAGTTTGTAGAACACTTACAAAAACTTTCATAACCATTATCAATTTCAGCACTTCGAAATGCAGATGAAAGAAAACACATATTGGTTTAAGGAAAAGGAGAATTTATTGACTTAACTAGTTAAAATGTCCCAGAATGGGTATAGATGGATATTCAAATGGTCCATAAAATCATACCCTTATCCCCATATCTCGGCTCTGATTTTATTATACTGGCTAAATTCAAGCTGGGTCTCCCCACCATGGCAAGTTGTCCTCCAGCAGTGCTAAGTTTACATTCTATTATTTTGGCAACAGCAATAGAAACAAATTACTTTATTTCACAATAGCTCCAACGACAATACTACATTAATTCTCATTGACCTAGGGTTACTTGCCCATGTATTTTAGACTAGGTAAGGCTTGCTGCTGTCATAAATACAAAGAAAAGTTGTAGCAGTTTAACAAAAGAAAGTGCTATTTGTTGCTCAAGTCAGTTGTGATGCGGGTCAAGGGGCCCTCTTGCATCCTGTATGGATGTCATCATTAACTCATGCACTTAAATGTCTCCACAGCAGGGCAAGAGAGAGGTTGTTGTTGTTAGGTGCCTTCCAGTTAGTTCTAACTCGTAGCTAGCCTATGTACAACAGAATGAAACACTGCCCGGTCCTGTGCGAGCCTCACAATCGTTGTTATGTTTGAGCCCATTGTTGCAGCCACTGTGTCGTTAAGCATCTTTTTCTTCTTCACACTAACCCTCCGCTTTACCAAGCGTGATGTCCTTCTCCAGGGACTGATCCATCCTGATAACATGTCCAAAAATTTGAGACATAATCTCACCATCCTTGTTTCTAAGGAGCATTCTGGATGTACTTCTCCAAAGACAGATGTGTTCATTCTTTTGGCAGTCCATGGTATGTTTGATATTCTTCGCCAACAACACAACTCAAAGGCATAAATTCTTGTTCAGTCTTCCTTATTCATCGTCCAGCTTTCACATGCATATGAGGCAATCAAAAACTCCTTAGTCTTCAAGGTGGCATCTTTGCTTCTCAACATTTTAAAGAGGTCTTTTGCAGTAGATTTGCCCGATGTAATGCATCTTTAATTTCTTGACTGCTGCTTCAGTAGGTGTTGATTGTGGATCCAAGGAAAATGAAATCCTTCACTTCAATCTTTTCTCCGTTTATCATGATTTTGCTCATTGGTCCAGTTGTGAGGATTTTCGTTTTCTTTATGTTGAGACGTAATCCATACTGAAGGCTGTGGTCTTTGATCTTCATCAGTAAGTGCTTCATGTCTTCTTCACTTTCAGCAAGCAAGGTTGTGTCATCTGCATAACACAGATTGTTAACGAATTTTCCTCCAATCCTGATACCCCGTTCTTCTTCATGTAGTCCAGCTTCTTGTATTATTTTCTCAGCATACAGTCTTTTCTTTCTTTCCTGTCTTTTTAATGAGCTCTTGCTTTCTTCATGTATGATGCCCTAAATGTCATTCCGCTACTTGTCTGGTCTTCAGTCATTAGTGTTCAACGCGTCAAATCTACTTTTGAGATGGTCTCTAAATTCAGGTGGGATATATTCAAGGTCATACTTTGGTCCCCATGGACTTGTTCTAATATTCTTCAGATTCAACTTGAACTTGCATACGAGCAATTGATGATCTGTTCCAAAGTCAGCCCCTGGCCTTGTTTTGACTGATGATATTGAGCTTTTCCATCCTCTCTTTCCACAAATGTAGTCGATTTGATTCCTGGGTATCTCATCTGGTGAAGTCCACGTGCATAGTCACTGTTTATGGTGATGAAAAAGGTATTTTCAATGAAAAAGTCCTTGGTCTTGCAAAATTCTATCGTATGATCTCTGGCGTCATTTTTATCATTAAGGCCTTGTTTTCCAACTACCGATCTTTCTTCTTTGTTTCCAACTTTCACATTCCAGTCACCAGTAATTATCAATGCATCTTGATTGTATGTTTGATCAATTTCAGACTGCAAAAGTTGGTACAAATCTTCAGTTTCTTCATCTTTGGCTTTAATGGTTGCTGCGTCAATTTGAAAAATAGTCATATTAACTGGTCTTCCTTGTAGGGATATGGATATTATACTGTCACTGACAGCATTGTGCTTCAGGATAGCTCTTGAAATGTTCTTTTTGACGATGAACGTAACTCCATTCCTCTTCAGGTTGTCATTCCTGGCATACTATACCATATGATTGTCCAATTCAAAGTGGCCAATACCAGTCCATTTCAACTCACTAATGCTAGGATATCAATGTTTATGTGTTCCATTTCATTTTTGATGATTTCTTATTTTCCAAGATTCATACTTCGTACGTTCCACACTCCAGTTAATAATGGATGTTTGCAGCTGTTTCATCTCATTTTGAGTCCCCCACGTGTCTGTCTTTTTGTTATACTGTGGGGGCTTGTTTGTTGCTGTGATGCTGCAAGCTATGCCACCATATTCAAATACCAGTAGGATCACCAATGGTGGACAGGTTTCAACTGAGCTTCCAGACTAAGACAGACTAGGAAGAAGGACCTGGCAGTCTACTTCTGAAAAGAATTAGTCAGTGAAACCTTTATGAATAGCAGCAGAACTTTGATATAGTGCAGGAAGATGAGGCCTTCAGGTTGGAAGGTACTCAAAAGACAACCGGGGAAGACTTGCCCCCTCAGATAAGAGTCAACCTTAATGACACGGATGGAGTGAAGTTTTCAGAACCTTCATTTGCTGATGTGGCATGACTCAAAATGAGAAGCAACAGCTGCAAACATTCATTAATAATCCTAACATGGAATGTATGAAGAGAGAGGAAGCTCTCAGAATTCAATCACATGGACCCACCAAAATGAAACGAAGTCTGGAAAATATATTTTCCTGTTAGCTGAGACTGAGGGAAATGACACAGAATTTGTTTCTTTTGCATCGTACCTTTCCTAATCACTCTTCACAAACATTTGGTATCTGATGAAACAAGGTAGGGTTACATACCTACGCCTGAAGTTGAGAGAGGAAAGGGAGTCAACACCTTCAACATTAGATACAGTGAGAGTGGAGGTGAGGTAGTTTCTCAAAAGAATAGAGTCACTTTTGTAAGCAAATTAGGGAACGGAAATAGGTTCAAAAAAAAAAACAAACTTCCCACAAATGTAAACGGTATTCCTTTGAAAAACCAAGAGAAATTATAGCCTTCTCATATTTAACAAATATAACGCAGTTTGTCACATCCAAATTACAGGTTTTATTCATCCTCCTTATCTCATTCAATCAAACAGACATAACTGATTAAGTTAATAGGCTCAATCATTGATAAAAAATGTGATCATGGTAAATGTATCAATGTTACACTTAATGATGCTCTGTTTTGTTAGGTATAATAACACTAGATTTTATGTCTACTTTTAAGAAAGAATCATCAAACATACATAGTTTGTAAACTTTAAGTTTCATGTGTAGTTTCTGGAATTAGGCAGGAGATAAGAAATATCTGAGTTACCTATATATACCCAAATTTGTTAAAATGAATTTATATATTTTTCAGGAATAACATATTCATCCAAAAAAAAAAAAAAAACCAAAAAGTTAACCCATAGCCATTGAGTTGATTTGCAACTCAGTGACCCTATAAGGACTGAGTTGAACTGCCCCGTAGGGTTTCCAAGGCTGTAAATCTTTACGGAAGCAGACTGCCACATCTTTCTCTTGCGGTACGGCTGGTGGGGTGGAATCACCAACCTTTTGGTTAGCAGCCAAGCACTTTAAACACTACATCAACAGGGCGAATCTCAAAATTTGAAAAATGCATGAAAGTCATCTAATTCAACAGTCAGTCTTATGTATGAATATCTTCTCTATACTTCCATTCTGTGTATATTGAACATTTGGTGACTGCAGTCTTTTTCATATTTAGATTTAAGCCATATAGTAAAATATTAATAGGTATCACATTTTATTCACAAATCTATTATTGGAGTTTAATGAAAATAGAGTTTTACCCAAAACTTTTAGCGAGATGAATAGAATGTTCAGTCATCACTCAAAACTGTATTGTATAGACTGGAATCAGAGATTCAGAACAGACTTGAATGCAAGGCTAACATACTCTTTCATTTCTGTCAGGCTTATTATCTGGCATTTTATTCTTCAGGTACTAAGTTGAATTGATCTACAGTCTCTACAAAGAAAATTTCATCTTAATGTATTATATAAATTATTGCTAATCCATCATAGTCTTATTTAGTTCTTTTAAATACCATACAACAGACTTAAAAACATGTGTGGCTGCATTCCGAGTTTGGATGTGCCTGATGCTATCACTTTTCCCATGCATTTGAAAAAATTCTCTGTAGAAATGGGCTTTCAGCCATTTCAGAAAGTTTTATGAAACAGCACTGCTCTAGACTGTTAACTGAAAGATATGTATTTTATATTTTTAAGCCCAGTCCTGTGCCATCTTCATGTTCATTGGTATGTTTGAGTCCATTGGTAAGACTATTATGCTGTGACTTCCAACCTAGGAGGCTCATCTTCCAGCACTGTATTAATAATATTCTGGTGTGATCCATAAGGTTTCCACTAACTAATTTTTGGAAGTAGATGGACAGGCCTTTCTTCCTAGTTTGTCTTAGCTGTCGGTCATACTACCACCTGTCTGTCAGTTTGTCATACTGCAGTGGCTTGAGTGTTTCTATGATACTGGAAACACTCAATACCAGCAAAGTCACTCATGGTGGACAGGTTTCAGCAAAGCCTCCAGACTAAGACTACCATAATTATACGCCTCCAAAGTAGAGAACAACTGAGGAAATTTGCTGTGCAACCAAGAGCTAACAGCAGGCCTGAGGCTACTATCCTTAGAAAGTTCTGCTGACAAAGTTGGCCGTTGGTTAACATCTGGGAACTTGGATTTCATGAGGGGCCTTCACCATTCTCTAATAAGAATGGGTCAGTGTGCCTAAAGTGTTTGCACCAAAATATGATTTGTTCTGAACCCCTTCTTTGTTTGGGGAGTGTAAATGTTTGTCATGTTCTAGTCAGAGTGTGTCTGCGTGACCACCCCCCCAATAAAAACCTTGGGCACTGAATCTCTAATGAGCTTCCTGGTGGACAGTATTTCACACGTGTTGTCACAAGTCATTGCTGGGAGAATTAAGCACATTCTGTGCGACTTCACTGGGAGAGAATGCTTGGAAGCTTGCAGCTGACTTCCTTTGGACTTTTCCCCTTGTGCCTTTTTCGTTTGCTGATTGTGCTGTGTATTTTCTTACCATAATAAATCATAGCTGTGATTACAAATATATGCTGAGTCCTATGGGTCCTCTTAGCAAATCATAGAACCTGGGAGTGGTCTTAAGGACCCCCAGCACAGTTGCTTTTACTTGTCTGGTAAAATAGGGCCCCAAGTTCAGTTTAATGCTCTGCTGTAGCCATCCTGAAATTCTTCTAAAGTGTCTGTTATGCCAGCAAAAAGGCTAAATCTGAGCCATCCTGTATGGCATAGCAGGACCTGCAATGTACCTAGAAGTAATTAAATTATACAGGACCACTTCTGGTATGGATTGAGCAACACTTTTTTTTTCCCCTGACAGAAGTAGATAATTATTCTGAGTATGATATTTTTTTCTTTTAGCCCAACATGCCAGTGAAAATGCTTGTGAGATTTCTTAGGTCTTCATTTATTATCATGGTGTTTACTATATTCATGATACAAGACACAATATTCCTCTGAAAAAGGACTTGTTTTATATAGAAACAGAGAGAGAGAAATGGTGGGGTGGACAATTGAAGGCTGTTATGGCACCATCTTGGATATATGTTGTAAGCAGGAGATGCTCTTTTCTCAGAACCAGACCTTGTGGCTTCAGAAAATAAGAAGTGAAAGCAAGAGTGCCCCCCTTACTATTATTCTTACGTGTGCAACGTATTTTTGCTTTTTTTCTGATTTCTTTGCTAGTTTAAAGTCTCGGTACCACCCATGGAAGGAATCCATAAACCACTGCTGTTGAGTTGATTCCGACTCATAGTGACCCCACTGGACAGAGTAGAGCTGCCTCATAGGGTAGTGGATTCGAACTGCTAACTTTTGGTTAGCAGCTGAGCTCTTAACCACTGCACCACCAGGGCATCCATTAAAAAAACAACTATAGCTTCATTGAAATGAACACTGAGATTTCCACCCGGCTTAACCAAAAAAAAAAAAAAAAAAAAACAAGTAAACAAACAAACCTGATATTTATCAGTTTTACTGGGATAATTCTTCCTGATTATCAAGAGTCAAGAGGAATTACAGCTGCTAGATCTACCATTAAGAAAAAAACAAACAAACCTAGGTTTCCAGATCCATCATGGGGCCATGGAAATATGCCTAAAATCCCGGGGCTTCTCTGGGACAGTCGTAACACAGCTATGTTCAGGTATAAAACGTAAACAAGAAAACTAACATAACCTAATATTAAGACAGTCAATGACACAGAATCATTATGAACAAAGTTTAGGTAAACTAAACAGGTAAAAAACTCTGATAGACTGATATGTTAGGTGAAGGCAAAAGGAACATGAAATGAATAGAGGAAGAAAATTATATAAGTATAAACTATACCCTCATTGATAATCATGAGGTCTGCATTAATTACCCTTATTTCCATTCTCCCTGGGGTATACGTTTCTACATTGCATTTAGGGTGTTGGTGGTCACTTTATAATTTAAACCATAGGTTACAGACTATCAAGAAAGGATCCTGAGAGAACTGTAAAAGGAACAAATTTAAGATGGTTTTTCTCATCAATGATCATGAAGGATATCAGATAGTAACACTGGTGCAAATGTTTTCTTGATATATTAATAGAAATATTATCATACCAAGTGATAATTTGATTTTATATACCTTGATTGGTCTGTAATATTTTGATACATATTGTGAGTCACAGGTAATCTATTTGAGGCTACAGGAATGTCCCATTTAAGGTCTAGAGCAGTTCTACTCTGCATATATAGGGTCGCCATGAGTCGAAATTGAAAAGACAGCAACTAACAGCAACAGCATATTTATTGAAGTGTTATGGGTTGTCAGTTATTTGCATGTACTTCCCCTTCATCATCGTTAGTTTGTATTTGCCATTGAAAAGATAAAATGCAAATAACATTAGCAGGGCAAATAAACATTATAATTTCATCTCAAATATTACTAAATCAGAAGTCAGAAATAAAATATTAAAAATAATTATGACAACACCACAAAATTCTTAAGCTTACAGAAAAGTAACATTATTATAATATGTTTAAAATAATAAAAAATAACAAAACATGACCTGGAAAATACGTGTGAAGGCTAATGTATGAAATGCTCCTTTCTTAAATGAGGAAGGAAATAAAGATTTCTAAATATTAAAGTCCTATGTTAGTAAATTTTGGAAAAACAGTAGATCACTCACCAACAAAAAAGTAAATTCTCATGTAACAAATATAATACTTGTCCAATGTGCTACTTACACCCATACATTTCCATGTTCCCTTGTAGATAAGTGAGGCAACGTGATTAATTCTGGCCAAGGAAATATGAACTGGTGTCACTTCCAGGCTGAGGCTCTGAAAAAGAATTCTGTTTGGTTTTTCTCTCTCTCTCTTCTCCTAGCACGGATACCAAAGAGGGTTTGTGTACTGCCTGGTGCAGTTACAAGTTAGAGGAGCCTCCAACAGCTTCTATTCCTGAGTCACTGTGTGGAGCAGAGCTCCCTGCAAACCTGAGTAGGGCGCATACCCTGAGTGAGAAATAAATGATCATTATTATGCCCCTGATATTGTGTATTATTGTTACTGTAGTATAACCTAGCCTTTTTTGACTAGCACATAACACAACCTACAAAGCGAAGCTGACCAATACATGTAGGCACACTAGATGTTTCTCTTCCACTGATTTTCCAATTCAGTGATAATTTAAGGAGCGCAAGCAGCTATTGAACATCATCCTAAGACATATTTGGGTAAGAAAGGAAGAGGGGAGCAGAAAAAACACTGCACCAGTAGTTTATTATGCATGCATATGTATAATATATACATACATGTGTGTATCTGTTTGTACATGTTACACAAAACACACAGACACACACAGTGACATATACACTTATTAATGAGATGTGATCTTTTGACCTTGAATAATTCTCAAGCTTTGAAGAGGAACAGAAGTCATTTAAATGGGCTATTTAAGAAATTTTGGTATAAAATCTTCAGGGAGAAAACTGAACTTTGGGGATTTGTTCATGCTTAGATAAATTTAATCCCAAGTGGTTGGAAGGAGTATAGGCCATATTAAAGAAAGATAACTGAATTTTTGCAACTTTTAAGATCCTCCCATACTTGTAATACCAAAAAGATGAAACATTCTTATTTCAGATCTAATTTAATTATAACTGTTTACATGTAAATATCGCCAATACCTCTTGATACTTTAATATGAAATTCAATAAGTGCCCCATATGTACGTACTTTTATAAACTCCCAAGAGCTTTAAATAAATGTTTAGACATTATGGGCAAAACTGTACCAAACGCTATGATTAATGTTACTAAACAGTTTCTATTATAAACTTCTGTTTTCCAGAACCTGACATGATTCTGAAAAAGTCTCGGTTTGCACTAAAGTGTTGCATGTTTTGCCTCTTTCTCAAGGTGATTTTTTTCTCACATGTGGGAGGAAAATCTGTTCCCTTTTTCCAACAAGTAAGAACGTGGAAAAATATATTTTTTATTATAAAAATAATTTGCTACCTATTGTATTAAAAATAGTACAAAATGACATGCTTATACGACCTATCATAAATAATTTTGCACTTTTTGTTTTGACTATAAAATTCATAACCATTGTAGTGCTTAGAAACACAGAAGCATTTAAAGAAACTACAAAAAAACACACAGATTCCCACAGTTCACATTTTGTCTATTTCTTTTCAATCTTTTTTTTAAAAAAAAAACCTATATACTAAATATTTAAGGAGCCCTGGTGCTGCAGTGGTTAAGAGCTACAGCTGCTAACCAAAAGGTCGTCAGTTTGAATCCACCGGCTGCTCCTTGGAAACCCTATGGGGCAGTTCTACACTGTCTTATAGGTTCACTATCAGTCAGAATTGACTGGATGGCAATAGGTTTGGAAATATTTAAAAGATTGGAATATATAAATATGCAGCAGAAAAGCCTGTTTTTAAATATTCTGGATTATAATTTTAGATTTCTTCATACTAATTTATTAATGCAAGAGCAAAATTAAATTAACCAATCATCAAGAGTAGAACAAGCATTTTTTTCTCCAATTTCCTATTATAGAAGTTTCAGTAAAATATATAACCTTGTACATATATATTTATGTGACTCTGATCATTTTGCTGAAGAAACTTCCTTGAATTGGAAAAGACTGCTAGATGTCAACTAAAATATGCTCTATTAGGTGAGGATGAGTCCTGGTGGCCCAGTGGTTAAGAGCTTGGCTGCTCACTGAAAGGTCGGTAGTTAGAACCCACCAGCTGTTCCATGGGAGAAAGATGTGGCAGTCTGCTTCCATAAAGATTATAGCCTTGGAAACCCTATGGGGCAGTTCTACTCTGTCCTATATGGACACTATAAGTCAGAATTGACTTAAAGGCAGTGGGTTTTATTCTTTGAGGACAAAACTAGATTATATTTCCCATCCTCTTTTGTAGTTAGGTCTGGCCATGCAGTTAACTTTTCTCCAATGAAAGGTTAACATAACTGATGGGCACTATTTCCAGATCTTCCTAAGAAAACTTCCCAGGTATGATTCTCCATGTTCTTTTTCCATCTGCAACGGCTGGTATGGTGACAACAAAGTTGACCTCAGAAACATTTGTTGAATTCATTAGCTCCTGCAGCCTTAGTTTCTGAATGACTATGTGGCAGATTAGTGTTATTTTGTCTTGCACACTTGTCTAGGACCGTTACTTGAGAAAGAGACTTCCTGTTCTTTAAGCTACTAAATATTGGGGTGTCTTGTTTACCACAGTTTAGTCTACCCCAGGAGCCCTGATGTCACAGTGGTAAAGAGCTCGGCTGCTAACCAAAAGGTCGTGGGTTCAAATCCACCAGCCGCTCCTTGGAAACCTGGTGGGGCAGTTCTACTGTGTCCTATAGGGTCACTAGGAGTCAGAGCCGACCCCATGGCAACTTTTTTTTTTAAGTCTACCCTAATTCCTTAAGATTTTTAATACATATATTAAAGCATCCCTCTGAAAACTTTGTACACCCACTCCTTACTTATCAACATGGTTAGGTTCCAAAGACCAGATCATTATGGGAAATTGCCCTTATGTGAGAGTAGGGGCTGTGTCCTGTCTTCAGTGCTGGTGTTACCCCCACCACCTGTATGTCGCCTGCAGCACGTTTTGGGTTGCATGAGGAGTGGCGCTCCCCTTCCCCATCTGCCTTCCCCACCACCACGGAGCCTGCAAGGTTGGGGTGGTAGTGGTGATGGGGGCTGCCTACCATTGCCAGAGCAGCGGGTGCCCACCATAACCTGGCTGTACTTCAGGGGTCTGCGCAGATACTCCCCCCGCCCCCTTGCCTCTCCACCTTCTGGCTCTGCCAATCCCAGAGACAAGCCTCCTGGTAGGCGGCTTCTCGTCCTGTGGCAGGTGAAGCCCAGCCACCTGGGCCTGGCGGAGGCTGAGGAGATGGCAAAGATGCCTGTTTGGAAGAAGAGGCCTTTCGAGTCCTTTACCCAACTACAGTGGTCTTGGTTCTCACCACTACTCCCGTCCCAGCCACCTCCTCTTCTGAATGCCGCCCACTCGCCCTACATTGGCTAGGCCTGGCCTGGCTCCTCCTCCTGCCCTGGCTCCTCCCCCGACCTGGGTAATACAAAATACTCTTGGCGTTTGCGGCCCCGCTCTTTATCTTAACAAGTCTTGCCCTTCTCCTCCTCCTCCCCTGGGCTCTTCCTTAATGCGCAAAATAGTCGCATAGATTTTTTTACTATTGTCATAAATGTGAAATGAATTATAACCAAACCCACTAAGAGTGGGTATACTTATTTTTAGTTAAGGCAATAATTTGTAATATTACCAAATGCATATTCTTTCAAATAGTGAATAGTTCGTCAATCAAGGCTCCAAACCAAAAACCAAACTCATTGCCATCGAGTAGATGTGGATTTATAGCAACCTATAGGACACTGAGAACTGCTCCCTAGGGTTTCCAAGGAGCAGCTGGTGGATTCAAACTGCTGACCTGTTGGTTAACAGCCATAGATCTTATCCACTGAGCCACAGGGCTCCAATAGGGAGAAGAAGAAAAAAAAAAAAGAACATTTACATCAGTATAATCTTCAGAGTGTTTATTTAAAATAGCATTTACAAAACATGGACCTTGTGTAAGAAAATTATTAAATCAAAAACCCGCTGCCGTCTAATCGATTCTGACTCATAGCAACTGGTGGCTAGTAAATTCGAACTGCCAACATTTTGGTTAGCAGCCTAGGCTCTTAACCACTGCACCACCAGAGATAGTGTTGTTGTTGTTGTTGTAAGGTGCCATCAAATCAGTTCCAACTAATAGTGACACGATGTACTACAGAAAGAAACAGTACCCTGTCCTAAGCCATGCCCACAATCATTGTTATGCCTGAGCCCATTGTTCAAGCCACTCTGTCAATCTGTCTCGTTGAGGGTCTTCCTCTTTTTCGCTGACCCGGTACTTTACCAAACATAATGTCCTTCTCCAGGGACTGAGCCCTCCTGACAACATGTCCAAAGTATGTAAGACTTAGTCTCTCCATCCTTGCTTCTAAAGAGCATTCTGGTTGTACTTCTTCCAAGACAGATTTGTTCATTCTTTTGGCAGTCCATGATATATTCAATATTCTTCTCCAACACCACAATTCAAGGGCATCAATTCTTCTTCATCTTCCTTATTCAATGTCCAGCTTTCACATGCATATGATGCAATTGAAAATACCGTGGCTTTCGTCAGGTGCACGTTAGTCTTCAAGGTGACATCTTTGTTTTTCAACACTTGAAAGCGGTCTTTTGCAGTAGATTAGCCCAATGCAACGCATCTTTTGATTTCTTGACTGCTGCTTCCATGGGTGTTGATTGTGGATCCAAGTAAAATGAAATCCTTGACAACTTCAATCTTTTCTCCATTTTGCTTATTGGTGATGTTGCTTATTGGTCCCGTTGTGAGGATTTTTGTTTTCTTTGTTGAAGTGTAATCCATACTGAAGGTTTGGCCTTTGATCTTCATCAGTAAGTGCTTCAAGTCCTCCTCACTTTCAGCAAGCAAGGTTGTGTCATCTGCATGATGCAGGTCTTTAATGAATCTTCCTCCAATCCTGATGACTTGTTCTTCTTCACATAGTTCAGCTTCTTGGATTATTTGCTCAGCATACAGATTGAATAGGTATAGTGAAAGGATACAACCCTGACACACACTTTTCCTGACTTTAAACCATGCAGTATCCCCTTGTTCTGTCCGAACAATTGCCTCTTGATCTATGTACAGGTTCCTCATGAGCACAATTAAGTGTTCTGGAATTCCTATTCTTGGCAATGTTACCCATAATTTGTTATGATCCACAGAGTTGAATGCCTTTGCATAGTCAATAAAACACAGGTAAACATCTTTCTGGTATTCTCTGCTTTCAGCCAATGTCATGGATTGAAGTATGTCCCCCAAAAATGTGTGTATCAATTCGGCTGGGCCATGATTCCCAATATTGTGTGGTTGTTGTCCATTTTGTGATTGTAATTTTATGTTAAAGAGGATTAGGGTGTGATTGGAATACCACCCTTACCCAGGTCACATTCTTGATCCAATGTAAAGGGAGTTTCCCTGGGGTGTGGCCTGTACCAGGTGGTCTGCACCATGTTTTATCTCTCAAGAGATAAAAGGAAAGGGAAGCAAGCAGAGAGTTGGGGACCTGATACTACCAAGAAAGAAGCACTGGGAGCAGAGCACGTCCTTTTAACCCGAGGTTTCTGTGCAGAGAAGCTCCTAGTCTGGGGGAAGACTGGTGACGACGAGGACCTTCCTCCAGAGCCGATAGAGAGAGAAAGGCTTCCCGTGGAGCTGACACCCTGAATTTGGACCTCTAGCCTGCTAGACCATGAGAAAATAAGTTTCTCTTTGTTAAAGCCATCCACTTGTGGTATTTCTGTAATAGCAGCACTAGATGACTAAGACAGCCAAGATCTGTCTGACATCAGCAATGATATCCCTGGTTCCACAACCTCTTCTGAATCTGGCCTGAATTTCTGTCAGTTCCCTGTTGATACACTGCTGCAGCCGCTTTTGAATGATCTTCAGCAAAATTTTACTTGCAGGTGATATTAATGATATCGTTCGATAATTTTCACATTTGATTGGATCACCTCTCTTGGAAATAGGCATAAATATGGATCTCTTCCAATTGGTTGGCCAGGTAGCTGTCTTTCAAATTTCTTTGCATAGATGAATGAGCATTAATATACCAGGGATAGCATATGAGTAATAATTGAGCTCCTTCCATCACCTCAGGCCTGAGAAGTCAAAGGGGGAGGGGGGATAAATTACCTCAATTATAGATAGAGAAGCATGTGTTAAGTGACTGCTTGACAGAAAGCCAAAAGGCAGCAGAACCAGTTTTGATTGTATCCACATAGCCCAGAGACCAGAGACACAGAAGAGAAAATTAAAGAGCAAATCTAAAGAGGAAGATGACAGAGTGGGCAGGATGTATCCCATTTACCCCTCAGTATATATGTTTGTTATTTCTGTAGGTAAAAAACACACAAAATCTCTTCAACTTCTCCATTGTTAAGAGGTGGTGACAGTTCAAACATAATCACACATGAAACCTAAGAGGTGAGTCATTAGTATTCTTCCTGTAAGATAGCATGGAACAAAGAAGGACTGATAAGGAAGTAAAATATAAAACATGGCTGTTCCCTTCCTGCTCTGTGGTGGGTCCTACAGCCTAAGTTGATGCTTTTTAGTCTTTATTCTGGCACCTTGACTGGCTGGGGATCCTTTGCCTAACTGGGTGAACCTTCACTGCTGTGGAACCTGAATTCTTGATAACCGTGCTTCTAAGATTGATTGGGTTGTTGCAGTTTTCTACTGATCACAATTTAACAAGAAATTCACAAATGGCACTCCAGACAATTTCCTGGGTTCTGAAGACAGTCACGTGTCACTTAACATCCACAATACATTAACTGATGTGAGTGTTGTTCGAACCCCATATTATATACAGACGGTCCCCAAATTACAAACAAGTTCCATTCCTAAGTCTATCTGTAAGACAAATTTGTATATAAGTTGGAACAGTTGCAAAGAGTTCATATCTAATGTCAGTTAGTCAAATATTTGTCTTAGTATATTGTATATAGTGTACCTTTCTATGCATAAAAAACATTAAATAAGCACTTCCAGATACACTAAAACTTCTTTATAATAATAATACAGTAATAATAATAATAATGTTTTGATAGAAATTGTAAAGTAGTGCCTGTTTGTTATTAAGAACCATGGCATGTATCTTGAATTTGTAATATAATAGGCTTTAAAGGGATAGGAACTATGGGCATGGCACATGGCTCTATCGTCATCATTGCTCTGATTGTATCATAGCATTGGAGTACCCTCTGTATCTGACTGGTAGTTAATCTATATTGTGAGTCCAAAATGGCCAGGAGGAAGCCTCTCCACTGGAAGGAGGGAACTGGGGGAATAAATACCTAAACTTTTCTCTTCTCTCTTTCTTCAAATCTCACTCAATGCCCCTCACTTGCCAGTCAGCTAGAAGCCAAAAGGCAAGGGAATCCTTTCATGTACACCATACATGTAAGCATAAGAGGACAAAGAGAAGAGTGAGAAAGTGTGAAGCATAGATCAGAAGGAGCAAAATAATGATGGCCAGAAGTATACGGGGTTGCTATGAGTCGGAATCGACTCCATGGCACATTCGTGATTCAAAGTGTGTTTTTCCAATTTTTAAGTCAGTTGAACTTTTTCATGCATCCTCACTTGTATTCACCAGTTGTCTTTATATCTTTCCTGTTATTAGGTGCTATCGAGTCAGTTTCAACTCACAGCGACTTTATGTACAAAAGAAAGAAACACTGCCCAGTCCTGTGCCATCCTCACATTGTTGTTATGCTTGAGCCCATTGTTGCAGCCGCTGTGTCAATCCATCTCGTTGAGAATCCTCCTCTTTTTCTGACCCTCTACTTTACCAAGCATGGTGTGCTTCTCCAGGGACTGATCCCTCCCAATAACATGTCCAGAGTATATGAGACGTAATCTCGCCATCCTTGCTTCTAAGGAGCATTCTGGTTGTACTTCTTCCAAAACAGATTTGTTTGTTCTTTTGGCAGTCCGTGGTGTATTCAATATTCTTCGCCAACACCGTAATTCAAATACATCAATTTTTCTTTGATCTACCTTACTCATTGTCTGGCTTTTGCATGCAGATGAGGCAACTGAAAAGACCATGGCTTCGGTCAGGCACAACTTAGTCTTCAAGCTGACATCTTTGCTTTTGAACACTTGAAAGAGGTCTTTTGCAGCAGATTTGCCCAATGCAATGCATCTTTTGATTTCTTGACTGCTGTTTCCATGGGTGTTGATTGTGGATTCAAGTAAAATGAAATCCTTGACAACTTCAATCTTTTCTCCATTTATCATGATGTTGCCTATTGGTCCAGTTGTGAGGATTTTTGTTTTCTTCATGGTGAGGTAGTCTTTGATCTTCATCAGTAAGTGCTTCAAGTCCTCTTCACTTTCAGCAAGGAAGGTTGTGTCATCTGCATATCACAGGTGGTTAATTAGTCTTCCTCCAATCTGGATGCCAGGTTCTTCTTCATATAGTCCACCTTCTCAGATTATTTGCTCAGCATACAGACTGAATAATTATGGTGAAAGGATACAACACTGATGCATGCCTTTCATGACTTTAAACCACATAGTATCCTCTGATTTTGATCATAGATTTTGATAATTATTTTTTCATTTTTTATTTGTAGTAAACACACGCTAAAGAGTTTTCAATTTTTACTTATCCCCTAGATGAGTGTCCCATATTGTCTAATATTTTATGAAATTAGTGTCAAAGCTTATATTTCATATCTTACTATTTAACACAAGGCTTTTTATTATTATTTTAAATTCTTAATGCTATATAGTATATGTGTTTAAGCTTAGATTTTGGAAATTGTGATAGTAATCTGTGGGGTAGTATCATAATAATTCAACTAAAGCCAAAACGAATAAATGACTGAATATTTTTAGTAAATTGACATCCTCTTTAATTAGAAGTTGAAGACTTCTTTCAGTTCAATGAAATGTTCCTTCCATATGTCTTTTATTTTGCTTCTTTTCAATTTCTATATGTCAGGATTAAATATCACATCATCTACTTAACTATGAGTCAGTTGAGGCAGGAATTATGTCTTTCAAATTTAGTTCCTATCATATGATGTGTGCTAGGTAATTTATTGCTGAATTGCTACACTGATTTTTAATCTATCATAATATGCATGGAAACATAACTATCTTGTAACAAGGTTTTTAAAGTTCATGGAGTCTAGAAAGACAGTAAATGTTTCTGAATATATGAGCATATTTCTAACACTGCACAGTGTTCTTATTTTGAGAGTAAAATATGTGTGCATAGATAAAAAATATGACTCAAGTAGAATGGTATATTAATTTCCCTTCAATAGTTTGATGAAAAATCTCTTAAAATATCTCACTCTAGGCCTACTGTCTAATCTCTTAACTTACAGTTTCATCTTCACATATATAGACAGTGTTTTGAAACAATGATTGGTGAAATTCAGCATTTGAGACACATTTATCATTTTAAATTGCTAAATTGGCATTTTGGCATACTTATTAGTATCTTTTAAGTTTGCTTAGAATGATTTTGAATGATGTAACTTCATCATTTCTTGATAAATGTGGGAAGTTGAAGACAAATTCCAGATCCTCAAAACAAGCAGTCAAGTGCACAGAGTAAACAGCTTATGCTCAAGACCATTAAAAAAATACCTCTCCTAGAAACTTAGGATCACTGATCATCACACCGTCCTTTGTATTTTTTATTTTATACTTTTATTATAAGTTTTCTCTGTTACTTCGTCATGAGAGAAAAAAAAAGGAGGAGGGAGCTGAACAGAAGATTTTAAAAGGGCAGTTGAAGAAGGCAAAGTAAAGTATTATAATGAAATGTGCAAAGATCTGGAGTTAGAAAACCAAAAGAGAAGAACATGCTCAGCATTTATCAAACTGAAAGAAGTGAAAAAAAAATTCAAGCCTTGAGTGGCAATATTGAAGGATTTTATGAGTAAAATATTGAATGACTCAAGAAGCATCAAAAGAAGAGGGAAGGAATACACAGAATCACTGTACCAAAATGAATTGGTCGAAGTTCAACCATTTCAGGAGGTAGCATATGATAAAGAACCAATGGTACTAACGGAAGAAGTCCAACTTGCACTGAAGGAAATGGGGAAAAACAAGACTCCAGGAATTGGTGGAATACTAACTGAAATGTTTCGACAAATGGATCCACCACTGGAAGCACTCACCCATCGATGCCAAGAAATTTGGAAGACAGATACTTGGCAAACTGACAGGAAGAGATCCATGTATGTGCTTATTCCAAATAAAAGTGATCCAGTGGACTGCAGAAATTATTGAACAATATCATTAATATCACATATAATTAATATTATGCTGAAGGTAATTTAAAAATGGGTGCAGCAGTACATCGACAGGAAACTGCCAGAAATTCAAGGTGGATTCAGAAGAGGACAGGAAATGAGGGACATCATTGCTGATGTCAGACGGATCTTGACTGAAAGCAAAGAATACCAGAAAGACGTTTACCTGTGTTTTATTGACTATGCAAAGGCATTTGACTGTGTGGATCATAACAAATTATGGGTAACATTGCAAAGAATGGGAATTTCAGAACACTTAATTGTGCTAATGAGGAACCTGTTCATAGACCAAGAAGCAATGTTTCAAACAGAACAAGGGAATAATGAGTGGTTTAAAATCAGGAAATGCGTGCATCAGGGTTGTATCCTTTCACCACACATATTTCAATCTATATGCTAAGCATCTAATCCAAGAAGCTGGACTATATGAATAAGAATGGGGCATCAGGATTGGAGGAAGACTAATATAACGACCTGTGATATGCAGATGACACAACTTTGTTGCTGAAAGGGAACAGAACCTGTTAGTACTTACTAATGAAGATCAAAGACTACAGCCTTCAGTATGGATTACTCCTCAACATGAAGAAAACAGAATTCCTCTCAACTGGACAATAAACAACATCATGATAAAAGGAGAAAATTTTAATGTTTTCAAGGACTGCATTTTACTTGGATCCACAATCAACACTCATGGAAGCAACAGTCAAGAAGGCAAATGATGGACATATTGCATTGGGCAAATCTGCTGCAAAAGACTTCTTTAAAATGTTAAAAAGCAAACATGTCACTTTGAGAACTAAGGTAAGCCTGACCCAAGCCATGGTATTTTCAGTCTCCTCATATGCATGCGAAAGCCGTACAACTAATACGGTAGATCAAAGAAAAATTGATGTATTTGAATTATGGTGTTGGTGAAGAATATTAAATATACCACGGACTGCCAGAAAAGCAAAGAAATCTGTCTTGGAAGAAGTACAGCCAGAATGCCCCTTAGAAGCAAACATGGGGAGAATTCGTCTCCCGTACTTTGGACATGTTTTCAGGAGAGACCAGCACCTGGAGAAGGATATCATGCTTGGTAAGTAGACGGTCAGAGACAAAGAGGAAGAACCTCAAGGAGATGGATTGACACAGAGGCTGCAACTATGGGTTCAAGCACAGCAGTGGTTGTGAGGATGCCACAGGATTGGGTAGTGTTTCTTTTTTTTTGTACGTAGTGTTGCTATGAGTCAGAACTGACTTGATGGCACGTAAGAACAACAGCATCATTTTTCTCATTATTAATTTAATATTACATCTTTATACCCTATGCCCTTAATACACCACAGACAAGTTATTTATTTATTTACTTATTTTATTCATCTTTGTCTTACCAAGAAGGAGGATACACCATTGCTTACAATTCATGTTTTCCTTAACACCTTAATCTAAAAGAACGGTAACCTGTCTATCTAAGGAATATTCAGGGAATTATTGAGACCTATTTTTTAGGTCAAGCCTGGGAAATAGAAGATTATGGCTAAAGAATGTGTTCTGTATCTTCTTAGAATACATTTACTCTTTTTTGTCTCATGCATCTGTTGTTCAGAAACTTAAATGTTTCTGGGCAACAGATAATTCCACAAATGATTAAAAAATAAAAACAAGATGAAATAACATTGGTCAACCTTCAAGCTAAATACAGGGCCTCCAAAAATGAGTCCCTGGGTGGTGCAAATGGTTAGGTGCTCAATCAGGAACCAAAATGTTGGAAGTCTGAACCCACCCAAAGGCACTTCGGAAGACAGACCTGGAGGTCTGATTCTGAAAGGTCACAGCCTTGGAAACCTTACGGAGGAGTAATACTCTGCACACGTGTGTGTCACCATGAGTCAGAATAGACTGGAGGGCTACTAAAAACAACAACCACAAAAGAACCTTATCTTTATGAAGAATCAATATAGAGTTGAATGACTGGATAATTGATAATTGTCTCTTGTATGGGAGCTACTAAGAAAAAAAAAAACCTAGTATTTTAGAAAAAGGCTAAATATTCTTTGGATATTAATGAATATCAATTTAAAAAAAAAAACAGTTTTAAGCCCATTCCTATCAGTCATTGACAACAATCATCAGTAATCAGATTCTGAAAACCAGTCAAATAGTGAAAGCCCCACCCTTTGAAAGTTATCTAGTCAGCAATAGCCTCACTCCATTGACCATTCATCTGAAAGTCAGTCAACCAGCAATATCCAATTTCAATAAACCTGCCTCCACAGCTAAAGTGCAACATTCATAAACACACCTATTTCTGAAAGACCACTAATCCTTAAATTCCATGCTTCCCCAATCTTTATTGGCACTTTAATGCAATGCAAAAGAATTTTCTCTTACTTAGCAAGCAATACATTCAGGCTTTTGTTTCAGCTATTGAAAAGTAGCCTCTTCCTTTCAATAAAGGTATTAAATACAATGTCTAGAACTGACAATATCTTAGACCAAATTTAAAGCTATAAGATTTACATTAATTACATAGTGAGTTCTCATCTAAATATCTATCCCATTACCTCTTTGACTTGTCATTTTTACAACATTAACTGGAAGTCTATGTTTTCATTGTTGCTTGCACAAACACTTTTCCCCTTGAAATTACTTCTCATTTAAGCTTTGTTCCAATCACCTAGAATAACTCAGTATTCTTCAATCTATTGTCTAGCTGGACAATTTCAAAGTGAATAAAATATATAAACATTGGTTACTAACCATAGTTTTCATTATCCTTGTCTCATATTTATACATTATAGAATGTCTGAATTAAGACAATGTTCAAAGTTCTTTCCATGGTGATATAAAACTGTGATTAGTAACCAATCATAGTGAGGTCAGCTAGGGACAGAAAAAGCCTTAAACAAGTTATGTCAGTTAAAAATTTTTCTAGAAGAAGAATGGTGTCAACCACAAAACACTGTTTACCTCACTCGCGGTTAAAGTTTAAGTTGCTTGCTCCTAATCTTCCTGCTTGCAGCTGTCTTTCAGATCACTCAATTAAAACTAGAACCTGGGCATGTGCGGTAAGAGACCAGGTTGATCGCCAGACGGCCCCATCCCGTAATAAGTACTGCCTAGGAACCAAAAGACCCACGCAAAGGAATCAAAATCACCGGACATACGTCATCCAGCGGTGACCAAGCCCATTTCAGAAGCGAAATCCATCAGCAACTTCCGTGCAAAATCCTAGCCAAACCCCTTTTTGAATATATATGAAGTTAATGACTACGTATGACTTCCCCTTTCCCGCCTGGTAAAAAACTTCCTCCAGCGAGAGAGTGCTTTGGAACTGATCCTCCTGTCTCCTTACTCGCTGCAATAAACTATGCCTTGCTTTATTTAAATCCGCTCGACTCTTACTTGTTCTTAGCGAGAGTACAAGAGGCTAACCCATTGCGTTGGGTAACAATAGTTCTTTGGATGGTGATATAAATCTGTGATTAGTAACCAATCATATATATATGTTGGTTGTTTTTGCCACATTGAAATTTGTAAAAGCTATATAAAATGTGTGTTCTCAGATAAAAACAACTAGACAGTTCTTTGTTTTCTGTGTTCTTGTTTTCTTTGTGTCTAAAAGAAATCAATTTTTGTTACTTTGTATTGGTGATTGAGACTGTATGGGTTATAATAAATAAAATGAAATATAAAAAATATATTCATAGTAGTAACTATGATTTACCTAGTTTTTAAGAGAACTTTTGCAGTTGTTTAAGATGCACATTTAATATTTTATATTCATAGTCTTATTTTAAATTAGGTATGATCTTTAAACTTATTATCTATTTGTAAACTAATAATAATTTACACTACACTATTTTATGTTACATTATTTTTCATGACAATAATTTGTATAACAATACATTTTATGTTGAAATTCATATATATAAATACATATGAAGATTGCATGAGGTTAGTATAAACAATTATATTTGTTTTAAAAAAGCAATATTTCATAAAACGATGGAAAATTAAGTCTGTTGTTTGAGGGACTTTGCTCCATATGTTAAATCATTTTTAAAACATTTCTCATTTTTTTAAAAAAAAGTGTTAACAGTTTCTAATAATCAATGATGTGCATTCTGGGTTTTCAGGTATTTCCTATATATCTTTCTTACATTTAAATATTATTTATATTCATATCTTATCCTTTCTGAAAATGTTTGATTTTGCCTTTCCGAAATTCAGGCTTCAAATTGAGATTGATAAAACTATTAAGATGTTAAGATAAATAAAACTGTTAGGATTCAATGGTCACAGATGAGGAAAGATTTGCTTCTTCACTTTATCAAAGAAAACAATAGGGTCAGTATGGCTTGTTTGACATCCTTTAATTAACTCACATTTATTGTGAGAGTTCTTTTTGTTTACCAAATGTAGGGAAAAAAAATATGGATATGCCAAGAAGAAAATGAAGTCATCCTTGGTTAATTATGTGTAATTAAAACATATTAATATGAGTATGTTTTAATGACTGTGTACTCTCAAGTTAAAAGTATACTCAAATTTTATGCATGGAATGACAGAATAACTATCAACAAATCAACTTTTAAAAGAACAAGAACAATTGAGAAATACCCTTGTCAATCTTAGACATCCATAAAACACTTCACAGGCTAAATCAAAGTCTCGGGAGATTTGCTAACGTCTTCATTGTCACTTTCCCTCACATAACTCTATGCATCATTGTGACATCCTGAACCCAGTGACTCCATCAGGGAAATATTCATGACCAGTACAGACCTTATAAGAACTCCTTTGGCTAATCCTGATTTAATATCATTTGTTGATGATTCCTACCACATAGATGTCAAACAGCTTATAGAACTGCAGATATAAATTTATCATTAAAATATGAACATTTCCCAGAAGTTGAATCAACTCAAATGACTAAATTACTCACCTTTACTCACTTTCTGGCTAACAAAAGATAAAAAACAAATATTTATACAGATGGCAGGTGTGCTTTTATGCTGGTCCTTAATAATTTTGAATGCTATGAAAAAAGAGACTTTCTGATCTCTACAGGATTTCCCATTAAAAAAATAGAAAAAACAAATTAAAATGTATTTTACATGACTTGCTGTCAGATACAGAGGAAGCCAAAATAAAAGCCGGTTATTCAAAATATGCATACTCATAATTCCAGAATGCCCTAATTGATGATCATTCCAAAAAACACTGTTGTTGTTGGGTACCCTTGAGTTAATTCCGACTCATAGTGACTCCATGTGACAGAGTAGAACAGCCCCGTAGGGTTTTCTTGGCTGTAATCTTTACAGAAGCAGATCGCCAGGTCTTTCTCCTGCAGAGCCACTGGGTGGGTTCAAATAGCCAACCTTTCAATTAGGAGCCGAGCACTTAATTGTTACACTACCAAGATTCCTTATGAAAAGCACTATTAACCAAACTAATTGCCCCCAATATGGACTATAAATATGATCTGGTCAATTTTAGCTTATTCTCAGGATGGACTGAGGCTTTTCTTTTCCGGAGAGTTATACCAGTAGTCAAAACACAAACATTATTTGACTTTTTTTTCTGAGCTGGGGAGTTCCATTCTCTCACTCCAGTAACAAGGTACACATTTCACTTGGAACTGTCATTGAAGAATCTTGCGTAGTCTTCCTTTTACTCAAAATCTCCATTGCCCATATCATTCTCAAACTTTAGGACAGAGAATACTCAGAAAACTCCAAAATAATGCAGTGGTCTACTTAGCAGAGTTTCCTTGGGGAATAACCTATTCCTTCTTCATGTGTGGAATCCATGGGTAGTTCAAATAATTAATGAGCTTGGCTGCTAATTGAAGGGTTGAAGGTTTGATTCAATCAGTGGTGTCTTGGAAGAAAGGCCTGGCAATGTACTTCCAAAAACTTAGACATTAAAAACCCTTTGGAGCACAGTTCTACTCTGATACGCAGGGGGTTGCCATGAGTCAGAATCAACTCCATGGCAACTGTTTACTTTTTTTAAAAAAACTGGTTCGTTATGTATGCTGTGTGAGCTGTAATTCCAATTACAGAATACTACAGCTAAAGTAGGTGTTCTGAGCTTTGTTTCTGACCCCGGTTGAGTCATAAATGACACTAGGTCTGCTCTGGAGGCCCAAACAACTAGTTTATATTCATGATCCAAGGTTGTCTTGTACTTACACTCTGCTTTCCCTTTGGCTAGCCAAGGGGAACTTGTGCTATAGGAAACTCGTCCTATCGCATCCTATAGACCACCCCCTCCCAAAAAAAAAAAAAAGAGTAGGTGAAACAATTCATGAGTTGTCTAAAGAAAATGACCACTTAGCTATCTAGCCCAGCTGATCTTTGAGACATGCTTTGCTAGTCTGTGTTTATTAATCTATGTCTCTGTCTTCAGAGTCTATTACCAGAACTAATAATTATTTTGCAACTTGAAGTTGCCTATATTGCAATTGGTCTATGTATTCTGTCCAGAGAATTAAATGCTACCGTGCAGACATTCTCATGGAAGATGAGTCAACAGCTTATTCTGCAGTCAACAAAATCATGAGAAGGTTATTCTAGCTCAACTTCTCAACAATAGAATTCTGAAAATGGGATGGAATTAGGTCCTATAGAATAAATTTCTATGAACTGACTTAGTCCATTACAGTGACGTTCGTAGAATATACACAAAGATCAGACAAGGTCCCTCTGACCCCTCTGTGATCATTTCGGAAATAAGATAGCTATGAAGACACTTTAAAATCACAACAGTCATGTAACAGGATTTGTCTTCTTGACAAGCTATGAGTGACTATTTCTTTTACAATGACAACTATTGCTCAGCTTCCTGTTACCTTCTAGAATTACCTAGTTATGCAATTATCTAATTGCCCCGGCTTCCTGCTGGCACATTACCAAAAGAAAAAAAAAATCAAGCCTGTTGTCATCGAGTCATTCCAACTCATAGCGACCCTACAGAACTGGGTAGAACTGCCCCATAGGGTTTCCAAGGAGCAGCTGGTAGATTCATTCCAACCGCTGACTTTTTGGTTAGCACCCAAATTCTCAATCCAAAAGTGGATTAGGCCTTCTTAAACCCTCCTTAATGTTACCCAGCCAAATTCTGAATCCTGTAATAAGCCCTTCTCAACTCCTTCTTACCAAGACAGCCCACTTTGCTCAGGTATTCATACTAGTACAATGCAGCTGAAATCTAAATTGACCTAACTTTGAATATAGAAGTGTTTCTGTGCTTTTCGATCGGTAGGCTTCTATATTTCTTTGGATGTTCAAATGAATCGTTCAACTTAATTATTCTTTCACTTATTATTTGCAAAGCATCAAATAAATGATGTATCACTGAAGAGACAAAACCTTTGAGACTCATTGGGGTAAATGTGCAGCTCAAGAAACTATGTTGACTGCCAACTGCCAATTTTCTCAAATCTAATAATTTTATCTTAATTTTCATATCTATCCAGATCTGTAATGCTCACAAGTCCCTAAGGTTATTATTTTCCTCTTCTCTCCAGTACTCCCTCTGCTGGAATCAGTGCAGGTCATCTTCACTGTTGGCTCAGTGTTATCAGTTTCTTGAGTTCACGGTCACACAAGGTGAGTTGGGCAGTGGAAACCACTGAACATTCAGGGAGCACAGAAAGGTATTTAAAACAGAATGAAGTTCATGTATGATGTTCATTAGTCAAAATATGTGATGATGATGATGACGATGATGATTTTATTTACCACATAAACGTCTTATATAGAGAGTTATGGGTAAAATTTACTTTTCTTTTTATAAATGTATGTGGAAATATAACTAAATGTGATTTGAAGCCACTTTGTGAATATGGAAAATTAAATTCAGCAATAGAACTTTTGAATGTGCTGTTTCTCATATTACTGCCTTTACTAGTGATTTCTTCTCTGTCTGGAATGCCTTTTCCCCACCCTCCCTCAAACTGATGGCTAATTTAGTACACTTTCTTTGGCTCAGGTATCATCTCCTCCAGGAATCCATCTCTCACCTTTTAGACTGAATTAGTCTGCCCTTCTCTTCAATTCCATGATACTCTGTACAAATCTATCATCTCATATACTTAAATTATTTTTTCTTGAGTCTGTTTGCCCCCTTGACTCTGAGTTTCTTGAGAAATCTTACTCATTTTGTATCTGCAATGCCGAACTTTGAGATTGTCGCAACAATCTTCCAGTAAATGTGTGAAAAATAAATGAGTGGGTATAATTTATTTTTATTTAAAAAGTAGAATCTGGTTTAGGCAGCCAGGTGCTTCTTATTGAAAATACATCATTTTGAAAACCTAACAAATACTCCCATATTTGCTATTATAACTGATTAAGTGTTCTCTACAGTCTATAATGAAATTACTTTCTTTGTATTGAGAGAGATTCTATTGCACTATTGAAAAAATATCAATTAGATCCTAATTAGTGTTGCTCTCGGCTTGTGGAGGGCTTGAGGTGAATGGGTGTACAGGAGAATGGGAGCAATAATTAAGTAAACATTTAGGCAATTCCAACCTTTTGCTCCTTGCAGATAAAAATGCAGATCAGGTTTGCAATAGAACCTCCATACAGACAACCAGGGCAGATGTTAATGAATCTAACTTGTCTGTCTTGAATAGTTTAGTTTTAAAACTATTGATTTCTTTACAAGAAGAAGCAGTGAAATGTAAACTAAAAGTTGTTATGCTGCACCAAACCTGGGAAATTAAAGTCTGCTGATGGTCTTTTGTAATCCATTGTGGGGATGATGATTATGGAAAAGCTCAGCAGTTTTGATGAATCACTCTCAGCTGGCAAGAGGTCCTGACTTAATTTGACAGAAGGTGCCTTGCATAGATCAGCATAGAGAAGTGAGAGATAACAGCTATTGTGTTACATAATAGTGTAATAATACAACATTTACAGGGTTTTAAAGTGCAAGTGAGAAACAATAAAAGTGAAGAATTTCACAGTTAAGGAGGAGACAAACCAGTCTGCCCTTTAGCACAAAGTCACAACCTAGAATTAAGGGACTGAAGATTCAGAGTGAACTGTGTGGCTGCTTGCTTAAAAAAATAGACTGCACCAATTAGTCAAGGCTTACATTATTTCATTTTTTTAACCTAGGAATACACAAACTTTTTCAATAATGCTAGGATGACAGTCCTCAAACCTTATTCTTTTACTTCTCTACTTAAAAAATCTATATTGGTTACCATTTACCAATTTTGTCACATCTAATTATTCTGACTCAGCCCTCTTGTCTATCCATATCTGAAATGCCCCAATTCTTCAGGTTTATTTCCCTCTCTCTGGGTTGTGCAAATGGTTAATACACTCACCTGCTAACCAAAAGACTGGTGCTTTGAATTTACTCTGAGATGCCTTGGAAGAAAGACCTGGTGATCTGCTTCCAAAAAAAACGGCTATTGAAAAACCTATGGAGCACAGTTCTACTCTGACACACTGGGTTACCGTGAGTCAGAACTGACTCAATGGTAACTTTTTGTTTTTTTTAATCTCTCCACTAACATCCTTTACCAGAATCACTGTCTCCTTGGATTGCCACAGTCCATAAGTACATTTATATGCATGAGTCATTCTCCTTCTTTTTAGTTTCTTGTCTCATCCTTATGACTACTTACTTTATATCCATTAAAAAAAAAAAAAAAGTCCACCTCAAGCCCATCTTTTACGTGAATCACACGTAATTTTTATTGAATGGTTATTAGGTACCAAAGTGGGCTGAGCAGTTTTTATCCAGTATCTTATTTAATCTTCGTAAAAACCTTGAAGGAGTTATAACAATTGTACCCATTTCATAGATGAGGAAACTGAGATAGAAAGAGGTCATCTAAAGTCTCCTACATCTAATGCTTAGCAAATAGTAGGATTTGAACTTGACTCTGATGGGCTGACTACAAGGAGCCATCTATTCTTTCTGTGTTCTTCCTGAACTTATTAACTAAGAATTTAGCTTTTGATTATCTTAGTACTCATTTCACATAAATTAATTATGTATACATGACTAGAACATAAGATAGAAGAAATCATAAATTTTATTTTCTGAATTCCCAGAATATTTAAAATGTGTACTAAGAAATTTATGGTGCAATACATAGTTACAGCTAGGCATAAAAATAGTCTCACCCCTGGTTATAAAGGGCATGTAATCACTTTGAAACATAACATATTCATTAAAATATAGGTTAAGTAATAAACCAAAATAAAAATAACAGTAAGTTTCTAGACAGGATGCCATTCTATTGCCAAAAATGTAGAAAATATCATCAAGAAAGAGAGTTCTATTGTCTACAATTAAATTCTTTATTGAGCTGGGACTGTGCAATTCCCCATGAGCTTACAATTTATAAGGACAGGCAGATCAGTAAGCAAGAGAATAAAATGCAGAAAAACAAGGGTTATGAGAAACATATGCATCGAGAGTTACTGAACACGCAGAAGAAATGCATAGCTCTCATAGGAGAGTCTTCCTATATGCTTGGATGCCTGAGATGATCTGGGAATCGCTGAGAGTTAGCCAGGGAAATGAAGTGGAGAAATACATTCCAGGCAGAAGAATAAAAGAGATAAAATGAGCACAGAGGAGGGTAGATCATAGCACATTACTGAAACTGCAAATGATGCAGTGAAACTGGACTAAAAAGTACAAAGAGGGGAGTGCCTAGTGATGAAGCTAAACAAGGTAAACACATGTTGTGTGTCTGATTGTCTTTTCTGCTGCACTAAAAAGCTTTGAACTTTTCCTGAAGACTTTGGGAGCTCAATAAAACTTTTAAAGAAGACAGGTATGCAATTAAATTCCTAATTTATAAAACCACTATGGTAGAAATGCTGAGGTGATGGAAGGACATAAGCAATGACTTCTTAGACACTTTGTTACAAATCAAAAGAATAACAAAGCCACAGGGGAGGATATTCAAGAGATACTCAGAAACCAGAAACAATGGAACTTGGTGAAAGTTTGGCTGGAGAGAGGAAGAAAGAGGGAACTGCAAAGAAAGAGATGCAATATATATCACTTAAAAATTAGATGTGGAATAACTGGCTGAAAAGGCAGAATAAACATACTGATGACACACCGCGAAGATGATAAGATCAATCTGAATATTTATATTTGAGATGCCTAAAGGAGATTTTTCAGCATAGTCTTGACCTCATAGTAAGATTTGACATGAAATAAAGATATATTGGAGTATTCAGCATTTAGGCAATGGAGTGAATGTCATCAACCAGGGAGTATGTATATAGCACAAAGAAAGGTAAGTCAATGATTGATCCCTGGAGGAAAAACATTCCGAGGATAAGCAAAAGAAGAGAAAGCAGAATGAAAAATGGGTGAGTGCTGGAAGAAGGATAAAGGGAAAATAGTTAAGGGAAGTGTATCAGTAGAAGTTTGTTCTGGAAAACATAACTACTCTGTATATTTCAAGTGGAGGGGATTTAATACATTGGTTTGGTTACAAATGTGTCAAAAGGACTGGGAGAGCAAAAACCAGAAACTGAGATTTTATTCAGAGATTAATAATTTCAAGAAGCCACTACTACCCCTAGGCTGTCAGAGCAAAATTGTGTGGCCTATATTTTATAATTGCTTTGCTGTTAAAGCTGATGATGTTCCTGCAGCTGCCTTCGATAGTCTTCCCTCCCTTCCCAACTCCATACTAAACAAACCAAACCTGTTGCTATTGAGTCGATTCCAACTTAAAGCAACCCTATAGGGTAGAGTAGAGCTGCCCCATAGGGTTTCCAAGGAGTGGCTGATGGATTTGAACTGCCGACCTTTTGATTAGCAGCCTGAGCTCTTAACCACTCTGCTACCAGGACTGTATTTTTGTTGTTGTTAAGTGCCGTCGAGTTGGTTCTGACTCTTAGCAACCCTATAGCTTGGAAACCTGAAGTCACTCACTGCCATTGTTGCTTCCCGAAGAACCGGAACCCTTGATAAGGTCCATGCTACTGAGGCTGCTGCAAAATCCAACAGATCTGTGCTTCTAGGCTAACAGGGCACCCTCTCCCACAGCCAATGCTGGAACCATACAGCCTGAGCAGAAACTGCACTTGCCCCTGCTGCTTTGGAAGGAATAACAGGAACCTGAAGGAGAGGTGCCAATGGCTTCTTTCTTTCTCCACTTCCCAGACTCCTGCCAATGCTTGCCCATTGGCTGAATCTCTTGGCAAATATAGTTTTCAGGCTTCCAAAGAGCAGAGAAGGATGGAATTGGAGCTGAGACCAAACAGACAAGTGACAGGCCCACACAGTTTTAAGAAGGATGGATGGGCAGTGTAAGAGATTTGAACTGAGGGATTTTAGTT
>NW_004444060.1:3074426-3075600 GCF_000243295.1 Trichechus manatus latirostris | reverse complement strand
TGCTGCAGTTGTTCCTGAGGCAATAATTAATATTCATTATAGTACTTCTTTACCACAATATTATATTACTCTTACCCTTATAGACACTTCTGCTGGTCTAGGTTGCTTTTTCTGTGAAATGACTAAAACTTTCCTCTCTGAGGCAGCCTAACTGTTCGTTTTCTTTCCTTTGACAGGGCATGGTTGCCACAATTGCCAACATACTTTTATTTCTGGATGTGGAGGAATCAAAAAGCTTGCCAGTAGATATTCAGAGTTACAGACCTCCTCCCCTTTTTCCCTATTAAGTAGCAGTAACACTATTTTTTCATGAAAGTCAAGGAAAAGTAGTCCAATCAGTAGAACTGTTTTCTTTGCCTTTACCAGCAAAATGATCAGGCAGCAGTCATGGTTTTATTTTCGATAGGATCCTGACTGTGACCCTAGTGGCAAAGTTTCACCTCTGTGGATCATGATGTCTAATTCCACAGAGCCTAAAATTTCAAGTACTGTAGAACAAATTTTGCAATTAGTCACTGGGAGTAAAGGTGAGAGGAAGGGATACACCTACATTCTATTCCCTGGGCACATGTTCTACATGTCAGGTATACAGCACCATATAACGACTGTTGTTTCACCGAATATATCACATATTGGAAGACAGTAACTCCAACACCACTAAGAGTGATCCCCATGCTGGTGGCTCCTTAGATGATCCTTTGAGTTATTTTTCCAAAGTTCTATCAGGTCAGCAGTTTCCAGTGGATGATTTGTATCATAGAATCTGTGGATCCCAGGGCTCATTGCTGCACTTCCTTTGCCATATGGTAAGTCCCTTGGCTGAGCTGATTTTATGTAGGATCTAATGTCGGTAAATTAGACATACTGTGAATTCTTGGGTAACTGGGCAAGAAGACTGACTTCGGCAGGGAGTGCAAATACATATCCAGAGCACATCTCAAGCACAGTAAGAATACATAAATCCTTTTCCCCGCCTCCCAATTTAAGAAGTCTGATGGACTTAACTTTCCTCAGAAGTTGGCTGGTTATTATCCTCAAAAAGTCTATTCTTAGCACACAGAGTTGGCCTCTTCTGCTACTAGTTGCACATTCAGCAACAATAGTAGCTATCTCAGATTGCTGTGAGTAAAGATATACTATTGGGTTGATGAGCGGTTTCTCTCAGCGCCACCAT
>NW_004444060.1:3059681-3061050 GCF_000243295.1 Trichechus manatus latirostris | reverse complement strand
GTAATGAAAAGTCCAGGAGACACATAATAAACTTATTTCAAATATGTGAGATCTGCATGTGTAAAATTAAATCCTCACCTTTTCCTCTAATATCACCAGTCACTGTTAGATTTTCATTTTTTGTTGTAATAGCCACCCAGAGAGAAATATTGATCTAGAAAATCAGAAATAAAATTTATGTAAGAACATATTGTTGCATATATGCTATTCATCAGTTTATAATATTTCTCTACATGATAGAACTTTCAGAACTTCCTCATGTGACACCTGTGTGTCATTGATGTTTCAGTACTGACATTTCCTGATCTCTCTTACTTTTCTTTGTATACTTTTTTACATTGGTTTGAATAAAAATTTAATATATACATACCAATTATTATTCAAACATGCATGTGAATAGAAGCTAATATCACTGAGCTATTTTAATTGTTTTCTTTTTTGTTACTGAATGTTGATTTTATTCTGTATGATATATAATAAGCAGAGCAGATGTCTAAGAACCACTAGAGACATTGAATTAAAAATAAAAAAAAAAATTGTCATCAATTCAATTCCATCTCATACAGATCCTATAGGACAGAGTAGAACTGTCCCACAGGGTTTCCAAGGAGCTCCTGGTGGATTTGAACTGCCGACCTTTTGGTTAGCACCTGAACTCTTAACCACTACGCCACCAGGTTTTCCTGAGACATTGAATAATAAGGGGCAAAAGAAGGTCAAATCTTTATATTTAATATTGAAATAAAATGTTTGTAGAGATGTATCAGATTGACTCTTATAGGATACCATCATCAACTCAGTACTTCTCAATTTTTTTTAATTAGAAATATAAAATAGAAATTTTTCTTTATGCGTTTTTAAAAAATCACAGAATCAAAGACATTCTTGTCATTCAGGAAACAGCATTATCATTCAAAATGAATTTGATAGTTTCTGGACATAATTAGGATTTTAAACTAAAAATTAATAGAAGAAAATGCGATGAAGACAAAACTTTGGCAATACAGTATCTACCTGTAATGAGCTGAATATGACTTATCAATATTAATTATTTTTTATAAGCCAAAATAATGGAAGACATATACAAATAACATAGAAAAGATTCAGTAGGAAAAATCAGCGTAGCATAGCATTTTAGTTAGTAAGTATCATAGACACACTAAATATATTTTTACACTACAGTTTCTATAACTCGGTATAAATCATGATTACTTGGGAAAGTACAAAGGAAAGTAATTAGAAGCATTAAATGATTAAAGTGCAAAGTATGAACTGAAATTAAGGGATTTCAGTTTATCCAGAAAAGACACCATCCTTTTGATAATTTTGGAACACTTCATATCCTCTACAGGGAAGCTAGATCTCTAGG
>NW_004444060.1:3057225-3058343 GCF_000243295.1 Trichechus manatus latirostris | reverse complement strand
CACTTATAACTTGTGTAACCTTGACGTATTTTCAATGCTCTTTGAGCTTCATTTTCCTAATCAGTAAAATAGGAATAATGACCTACTTGTCTCTTGGTATAGTATTAGAATCATAAGGCATACTTTTTTAGAAAGAGGTATTACAAGCTACAGATCACTTTAAAAAGTAACATATCATTTTCTTTAAATTTCTCACTAAGGTAGAAAGTCTCCTGTTAAGTATGCTTGAACATTCAGTATCATTTTATTTGGAGAAACCACTCGTAATTAGTTAAGATTTGGGATTCATTGTCACAGCTTGTACTTTCTAAGCTCTCACACATCTGAACTGCACTCATTTCCTTTGCACAGCTTGACCTTTTCTAATTAATGCACAGGATTGTCTAACTGCAAGTTGCATTGACGTGCTGTGCCTATCAGAAACTGAAAAAGTTCCAGCTCTATAAATTTCCCAAACACTTGCATTGAAAAATATATCATTAAAATGTTGGTGCTGTTGGATAGTACTAAGATTATTTGTAGTTTAAGATCTCCTACTTTTTAGAAGTGAATATTACCTAGTCTGTTTCTTAGTATTCTTAAATTTATATCAAAGAAATAATTTTATTCTGTAAAATTATTCTTTTAAAATAGTGAATTTATTATTTGCTAACATAAGAGTGATGCATTTAAAAATAGTTAAATTGAAATGATTAAAAATTGTTGGGATTACCCAATAAAAAGAGATAATTGAAATCAATTATTTAAAAACTATACTTTATGTGTTTTCTTTCTTAATGTATTTTTTATCAATACATTCTAAGTGTTGCCATGTGTCAAAATCAACTTGCCAACAAGTTTAAGTGTAGAACTGGTCTGTTCCCTTAGTTCTCTACAGACGAGCAAAAAATAAGACATAATTTTTATTGAAACTTACTAATGGCTCAAACCAAGATAAAGCAGAGCATAAATCCCCTGGTGGCATAGTGGTTAAGAGCTACGGCTGCTAATGAAAAGCTCAGCAGTTCAAACCTATCAGGCCCTCTTTGGAAACCGCATGGGGCTGTTCTACTCTGTCCTATAGGGTCACTATGAGTCAGAATTGACTTGACAGCAACGGGTTTTGGTCTTAATGAGCT
>NW_004444060.1:3042262-3056740 GCF_000243295.1 Trichechus manatus latirostris | reverse complement strand
GTGAAGGAATAAACTTCTGTTTGTTAAAGGCATCCACTTGTGGTATTTCTGTTACAGAAGCGCTAGATGACTAAGACATCTTCTAAGGTTTAGGTCAAAAATATTCAAGATCCAAAATAATTATAAAACAGACACAACTCAAAGGTTTTTAAGTACTCATCTCTTTACTTTCTTATGACTGACCAAAAAGGCATCAGATGACCCAAAGAAATGCATCAACTTCAAACTGTGGCTTCTATTGCTCCCTAACACATCCATGTATGCATTTATCCTTTAAGGAACAGTTCAGTAAATGACTCTCCCTTAAGGAAAAAAAAGAAAAACAAGATACCAGATTGTAATACTAAGTTGCTGAGAGCTGACACTTACCTGCCCTTTTCTTATAAAAAATATTCACAGTTAGGCGAGAGACACCCTGAGAAGCAGGAAGGTAGTTGCCTGGTATTTTAGATGAGATTAGCAAATCCCAAAATAGGAATCTTAGAACCATACATTTTATAAAAAGGGAACACTAAAATTTCCATTCAATATTTTGTCTTCCTTTGAAGTGGAAGAAAATGGCTACAGATCATTTGATGGAAAGAGAAAGAAAAATCTAGCTTGTTTCTTTGCATTTGAAAATGTTCATGTTTTTGTTCTCTGTAGAAAAAAAAGGTGATGAAACAGTATGCAAAAATATAATTTTTAAAACAATCACACTGTCACACATATACATGCAATCCACATGTCCTGGTGTCACTGGTCAATGTATATGAAATTAGTCACATTTATTTTAATGTTCATATAAAAGAACTTGTATCCCTGCCCACATGATTTCAGTTCCTTGGCACCAGCATCCCTGAAAACCCTTCCTTAATGATTTTGAATATATGAGCCGTAGGAGTTCATGGTCCAACATGTTCACGACAATAACCCTGGTTTCTGCCATGATATTTTTCTCCGCTCAGACCTTCTCTGACTTATGATTAACCTTCTGAAAAGCCATTGCTAATGGTATTCCTTCAGATATTCCCAAGAGTGCTGAGTCTGAATTCTCTTAAAGCTGCTACTTTCTAAGGTGAGAAAGTGGTGCTGGATTCCGTGTCTTGCTGATAGATTGAATCTTTCCACGGATCCCTGCCAAAAACTGGCACTTAGATTTCTAAGCCACGGTGCTCATTCTCATTGCCTACAAAATACATTTTTTAAAAAAGTCTATTCTCTAGATAAACAAAAAATGCTTAGGCACAAAACTATAAATATATATAAAAATTTGTATGCTACGTTGTTGTCTCCTAACACCCAAGAAAAGAGAATTTTTGAAATCAGAATAAAATGGCGTTCTTAGTCTTAGGAGGCAATCTGACAAATATGAATATTAGCATTACAAACCCATAAAACTATGTCTATATTAGGATTAAAGGTGACTCTTGTTTCTTCCCTGAAACAATGGATGAGTATTTGCTTTGAAACTATGTAATAAAAGGGCTATTTCTGGTAATGTGTTTTCTAAAATAAAAGATTTTCCCAAAACAGTGAAAATAAGAAATAAGCAGAGGAAAGTCTGGAAAAAAAATACAACAGTTTCCAAAATTAAAGCAGTTATCCCTGAGTTATAAACAAGTACAAATTCTATTTATTTTTAAAATTTCTACAAATAACATGCATTAAAATAATAAAAGAATGCTATTAAAATGTGATTGCATATTTATATTCTTAAGGAGTGTTAAAATATATGTATGCAGAGGACTGTTTGCAACTGTTTATACTTCTCCTGTGCTATACTCCCATTAAGTGTTCAAAGTGTGGTTAAAGGTACATATTCTAAAGCTTGAGTTTAAATTTCAGCTCAGATTTTTACTGTGCAATCACTTGTACTGCATTCTTTGAACTTTTGATATTTCATCTGAAAATAGTTATAATAAAATAGACTAAGGTGCCCCTGACCCAAGCCATGGTAGTTTCAGTCACATCATATGCATGCAAAAGCTGGACAGTGAATAAGGAAAACCGAAGAAGAGTTGACACCTTTGAATTGTTGTGTTGGCAAAAAATATTGAATATACCATGGACTGCCAAAAAAACAAACAAATCTGCCTTGGAAGAAGTACAACCAGAATGTTCTTTAGAAGCAAGGATGATGAGACTACATCTTACATACTTTGGACATGTTGTCAAAAGGGATCAGTCCCTGGAGAAGGACATCATGCTTGGTAAAGTACAGGGTCAGTGAAAAAGAGGAAGACCCTCAATGAGATTGATTGACACAGTGGCTGCAACAATGGGCTAAGCATAACAACCATCGTGAGCATGGCACAGGACCAGGCAGTGTTTTGTTCTGTGGTACATAGGGTTGCTGTGAGTCAGAACCAACTGCACAGCACCTAACAACAAAATAGAAATATTTTGCGTGGTTGTATGGTTGTTATTTGCTGTTGCTTGGTCTCCAACTCAAGGCGGCCTATGGTATAGCAGAACAAAACATTGCCAGGTCTCCATGGTTAGCTGATTTAACATATGGAAAATCTTAACTAGTTCATGATGGGGTTTACTGGTTGTGTACTTAGGCCAGTGTATGAGTTTATGGTGAATATATGTACTCTGCTGAGTGCCTTTTGAAAATTTATTTATTTATTTCTCTTCCATACTATTGATCATATCCTGGAATATCTCTGGATCTAGATTTTGTTATTTTTGCTCTAGTTTTAGATAACAGTGAAATTAAATGTGCAGTGTGTTCAGACAATTTTTGAAGTGACTTGTCTTAGTTACCTAGTGCTGCTGTATCACAAATATCACAAGTGAGTGGCTTTAAAGAACAGATATTTATTTTCTCACAGTCTCAGTACTAGATACTGTCCACTCAATTCCTACTCATGGGAACCCGATGTTATCAGAGTAGAATTGAACCCCATCAGTTTTTAATGGCTGCTTTTTCAGAAGTAGGTCACCAGTACTTTCTTCCGAGGCATATCTGGGTGGACGTGAACCTCCAACTTTTGTTTAGTAGCCCAGTGTTTAACAGGTTGCACCACTCAGGCACTAGCTCAGTTCAGGAGGCTAGAAGTCTGACTTCAAGGAGTTGGTCTTAGGGGAGGTTCTATCTTGTCTATTTCAGCTTCTAGTAGCTGCCAGCCACCCTTGTAGATGTGTCTGTCTCCGTCATCTCTCTTCATCTTCTCCCTGTGTCTCTGTGTCCATTCTGCTCTTTTTATAAAGCAAAAGTAGTTATATTTTGAACTCACCCTGCTCGGGCATGACCTCATTAACATAACAAAGAACACCTTATTTCCAAACAGGATAATACTTACAGGTACAAAAGAAAAAACAAACAAACAAAAAGTTGCCATTGAGTTGATTCTGACTAATGGTGACCCTGTGTGTTCAGAGTAGAACTCCACTCCATAGGGTTTGCAAGTCTGTGATCTTTCTTCCGAAGTGCCTCTGGGTGGGTGCAAACTGTCAACCTTTTGGTTAGTAGTCAAGTGTTTAGCCATCTGCACCACACAGGAATTCCTATTTACAGGTATATGGGACATAATTTCAATACATATTTTGGAGGGACACAATTTAATCCATGACATGCCTATAGAATTCTATTTTCTTATGTATACAGTCCCTTCCAATGGGGCTGTCACAAATGTTATCATTCTGATACTTTGAGCTACAATCTAGCACTCACTCCCTTGTTTCATGCGGACGTATTTCTATATAATGAGCCATGGAGGCCATTGCAGCCAGGTCACTGGAGTCTCTAGAGGCACTACTTCCCTCTCTTCAGCAATTTGTCCGTTTCCTTGTGTTTTCTGTTGACTTTTAAATCAGCTTCATCTACTTTTCTTTTTTTTTTTAACTTTTACTTTCCCTGTGGGTTTTTGCTTCTTTTCATTAGCATGCATTACCTGATATTTCTTCAAATCCTACCCTGATCAGGCCGCGGCCTCTCAGGTTTCCTTCCTACAGCGATCTGCAGCTAGTTGAGCTCTGATGGAAAATTGAACACCCCAAGGAATCTCTGGTTATCCAACAGAGCAGCTAGAGCTGTCCCTGGTGTTTCTCCTGTTGGACTTTCTATTCTTTTAAATGACTTAAATGAGGCTGGTAGTACACAAAGGGCCCTCATTGCTCAGCCATCAGTTGGGAATCTACCTTGCAATTAAGAATCAAGGCAGGTGAAATAAGAGTTATCTTTTTTTGTTTGTTTGTTTAATAGCTACTCAGGAGACATGATTAGCAAAAGCTGTGACCATGCTTAGTGGTAAGAAGTAAGTAGGCAGAAAACAGTGCTATCTTTTTCTAGAGACCTTCAGTGGCATCTGCAGCAGCCAAATGCCCTATGGAGTCCCTGGTTTAGATCAACTCAGTGTGGTTATATGAATCAATGCAAAAATAGTACAGATTTCTCAAGGGAAATTAGATTGAAAACAGTCTCTTTCTAGGTAGTTGAAATTGTAGCTTTGAGAACTAGTTTTCCCTGTACTTCTGTTTATGTATCTGTTCTGCTTTTTCTCAGATAGGTGCAAAATATTTGAGGAGCAGTAGTGAGAGCAGGACAAGTGATGCTACTATAACATCTATGATATGTCAAAGAAGTTATTATTTTCATTAGTGCTTTTATTTCCAACTATATAAGAAGGACCATGTACCTTAAACTTTGCTATTAATCTAAGCCTTTCATTTGGAAGTAAAACCACTGTAATGTTTGTATTTTATAACTTTACAAAAATCAAATTACGGTGAACATCATTATTCTGATGACTTTTGTATTCGTATAATCTTATGTAATTATTTCTGAATTTCTGATATAGATAATTTATTTTTACATCTTTCAAAACTTGTGAATAAAAGCATTTTTAAAAAATGATGGTGCTTTTTAAGTACTTTTTTACATTCAATCTAAGTTATTATTGGGTACTACTTATGCAAATACTGTTTCAATATGTTTTTATCCTTCCTCTGCCTCAGTTCCCAATACATAACTTCTCCAAGCTCCTTACAGGTACTCTGTAGATAGAGGTCTGGATGTATGGATACGGGTCATTCTAATTTTTTATTTTTAATGTATGAAGAAGGGAGAATGGTAGCAGTTAGATTCATGATGGGAAAAACATGCCTGCAGCATCTGGGTGTAGTCCATTTTGTAGTTTATTTTACTGTTAATCAAGGCTTAGATTTTTGAAGAGTCAACACAATAGAGAGGTTCCACATTTCTCAGGCTGAAAGAACTGAGCAAAAAATTCGAGCCTCAAGTTGCAATATTGAAGGATTCTATGGCAAAATATCGAATGACGCAAGAAGCATCAAAAGTAGGTGGAAAGAATACAGAGTCACTGAACCAAAAACAATGGGTCGATGTTCAACCATTTCAGGAGGTGGCAAATAATCAAGACTAAATGGTATTGAAGGAAGAAGTTCAAGTTGCACTGAAAGCATTGGCGAAAAACAAGAACCAGGAATTGACAGAATACCAATATCTCAATCTCATCTCAGTTTCAACAAATGGATGCAGAGCTGGAAGTCCTCACTTATCTATGCCAAGAAACTTGGAAGACAGCTATCTGGCCAACTGACTTGAAGAGATCCATATTTGTGTCCATTCCAAAGAAAGTGATCCAACAGAATGCAGAAATTATCGAACAATAATATTAAGATGATGTGCAAGTAAAATTTTGCTGAAGATAATTTTTAAAAAGTTGCAGCAGGACAATGACAGGAAACTGCCAGAAATTCAAGCCGGATCCAGAAAAGGGCATGGAACAATGTTAGATGGATCTTGGCTGAAAACAGAAAGTACCAAAAAGATGCTTACCTGTGTTTTATTGACTATGCAAAGGCGTTCTATTATGCGGATCATAACAAATTATGGGTAACATTATGAAGAACATGTAATTGTGTTCGTGTGGAAACTGTGCATAGAATAAGAGCCAGTCATTCAAATAGAACAAGGGGGTACTGTGTGATTTAAAATCAGGAAAGGTGTGCATCAGGGTGGTATCCTTTCACCAGGCTTATTCAATCTTATGCTGAGCAAGTAATCCAAGAAACTGGACTATATGAAGAACTCAGCATCAGGACTGGAGGACTGTATGAAGAAAAACTCAGCCATATACAGATGACACAACCTTGCTTGCTAACAGTGAAGAGGAATTGAAGCACTTACTGATGAAATAAAAAACTATAGCCTTCAGTATGGATTACATCTCAACATAAAGAAAACAAAAATCCTCACAACTGCACCAATAAGCAACATCGTGATAAATGGAAGAAAATATTGATGTTGTCAAGGATTTTGTTTTACCTGTCTCCCCATTCAACACCCATAGAAGCAGCAGTCAAGAAATCGAACATACTACATTGGGCAAATCTGCTGCAAAAGACCTCTTTAAAGTTTAAAAAAGTAAAGATGTCCCTTTGAGGACTAAGGTATGCTTGACCCAAGTCATGGTGTTTTCAATTGCCTCATATGCATGCAGAAGCTGGACAATGAATAAAGAAGATGGAAGAATTGATGCCTTTGAATTATGGTATTGGTGAAGAATATTGAATATACCTTGGATTGCCAGATGAACGAACAAACCTGTCTTGGAAGAAGTATAGCCAGAATGTTCCTTAGAAGTGAAAACGATGAGACTTGGTCTCACATACTTTGGACATGTTATAAGGAGGGACCAGTTCCGGGAGAAGGACATCATGCTTGGTAAATTAGAGGATCCGTGAAAAAGTGGAAGACCCTCAACAATAGTCTCAAACAAGAACTATGAGGATGGCACAGGAACAGGCAGTGTTCCATTCCATCACAGGGTGGCTATGAATCACAGTCAACTTGACGACAGCTAATAGCAACAACAACAACAGTAATATTTTATAAGACAATAAATTAATTGGAGGAATGATGGCATGTGGTTCAGGGAGTCGGTTACCAATACAGACATGTGTTTCCAAGAAACAGAACAATTTACCTGGTTGGGGCTCTGGCAAAAATACCTGACAGAAGAAGAGCAGAAGCAGGGCAAAGCTAGTGGTTTCACATATTCCTGGGACAAACCCTCAGAATGCAAAAAAGCCACAAATCTGTTATAGAAAACCAGCACCCAGGCAAAGAAGTTGCTTTTGGGAATCCTGATAATTGTCAGAATAGGCCTCATAGGGCCTCATAATCCACAGAATTATACCTAAGCTAAAAAAGGACTTGACTCTCTATCAAAAGGGCAATATTTGAATAAATTATAGTTCATAGAGGACTATGCAGCCATAGATAATAATTTTGTCCATATATATTAGGATATATGGAGAATTATGGCACAATAAATAACAGTTTTTATCCATATCTGTCAATCCAAGTAATGTGATCTTTTTTTACAGTGGCAAAAAGAAAAAAGTTGAATGGTAGTACTTTAAACATATAAAATGATCATATTTTTATAAAGAAAATGTGTCTGTGAAGGGAGAGGAAAGAGAGAGAGAGGAAGGTGTGAAAGAGTAAAATTCTAGCTCTGAAAATTAATTTTTCTTGGAAAGACAGAGAAAGTGGGCTAATTATCATATCTGGAATATAGATATAAAGATTCAAAATTAATAATATTTACTTGGTAATTTTATAAAGATTATGTTTAAATATGAAAATTATATTATCTTTCTGATTTTATTATTTGCTTTTAGCTTTGTTCATGGTCTCTGTGATGCCAAATATTTCAGTTTCTCTGTAATAGATCTGTAAAACTTTGATTTTGGATTTTATGTTTCAGTATGTCTTAAAAATTAATTTTCATATTAGTGTTTTACAAGTAAATTTGTGGTATAAATTGAGGGATGTGCTTAAATTTTGACTAAATACAATTGTATTAAATCTGTATACTCTCTTCATTCAAGTCACATTATTAAAAATGGTTTTTATAATAAATTCATTTTCAAACTTGGGCCATTCATCTTCTATTTATTGTATTTTTAAAATATAAGACATGGAATTAAACTTCTGAAAAGAATATAAATAACCACTGAAATAAATGCATTATCTTATAAGAGGAGATTTTTTAAAGAGTATTAGAACTAATTTTACATGAAATTTACACATTCCTTTAAAAATTATTCATGTTAAGTACAGTGTGGGGGGTGTGAGTGTGTGCATATGTGTGTGTCTGTGTGCAAGATATTATAATGAGGAAGTTTAAGAACAAAGGTAGAAAATTAAAATAATTTTTCTGGCTAAGGTCCACTTCCAGTGTTTGTGATTTCTCACTGGGCAGATTACTAGTGAATATGAAAGGATTACAAAACTGAATCTATAATGATCTTCTATAATCTTCAGTTTTAATTCACTTCATGGACTTTTAATTTATATTTTATTATTTAATAGTACCTTTTAGGTATTTGTTCCAATTGGATTATTTTAATTACGTACCCTGTATGATAAATATTACTCACCAAATTTCTTCAACTCTCATCACCCAGTAAAAAATTAGCTGGTACTTTGCATATGTATAATACATACATAGTGACCCTGTAGGACAGAGTAGAACTGCCCCATGGAGTTTCCAAGAGCGGCTGGTGATTTTGAACTACCAACTTTTTGTTACCAGGTGAGCTCTTAACCACTGCACCACCAAGGTTTATACAAACATATGAGGCTAATATTCAATTTTAACTTAGAAAACCATGCATAGTTTCTTTTATCATGTAGAAAATAGAATAGATTTTGTTAGTCCCCACTTAGGTGAATTAATTCCTTGTAAGCATTGATGGGGATATCATTTAGTAGGTTAATGTAACTTCAACCCTTACACATAATGGTGATCAAATTAATTCATTAAAACTTTGACCACATTCTGGATAGTAAACCAAGGAAACACTAATCTGTTTGATGCTGTACTTGATACTACCTATAGAAGTAGATCATATGATTATGATATTTAAATTATTTCTGTCTTTTCAAAATAGTAACAGCAAGTATTCTATGCAGTTTAACCATTATAAATCCTGTAATTATTAGTGTTTCTCATAATTCAATTGTTCTATTATAAAAAATATCAGATGGTTATAATAGATTGTACAATGATGCAGCATAAATGGAGAAAGTATACTTTGATAAATTAATTTTAATTCGAGGTTTAAGAGCAAAAAGCATTACAAATATGCTAGGTAATAATCCAGTAAAATTAATACAATTATTTTGATATGTTTTTGTCAATAAAATATAAGTAGATGAGATATTAATAACAAAAAATAAAGCTGAAAAATATTTTAAATTATACTCAGAACATATCTCAATGGGACAGAGTTAAACGATCTCTCTTTTCAGTCCAGATTTGTCTCCCATTTTCTGTAAAACATTGAGCAAGTCACTTAATCTAATGAGATATCTTTTCTAAAGAGTAAATGAGACTAGGTAGATGAACTTCAAAATCTGAATAAATTGAAGAACGGTAAGAAAACATAATTTCCCTAAAAAGCTTGACTAATATCTGTTAAGAGGACCAAGGTGTTTGAGTTGTTTTAAAACAAAAAAGAATACAAATCAAACTTTGGTTTCATCCTTGCCTATTACCTATTTGGTATCCATGATTGATATGGTGCTTTTGGAAAAACCTAGCTTCCAAGGCCTCATTCTTGGGCTAGAATGCCTTTGTGTAGTTCCACGGAAAAGATATGTCACAGGATTGTATCCTCTCACGTTACTTATTACTTATTATTTATGCTGAGCAAATAATACTGTTGTGAGGATGGCACAGGACAGGCAAAATTTTGTTCTGTTACACGTAAGATTGCTATGAGTAGGAATGAATAGAGGCAACTGTTGAGCATGATCCAAACAGCCTCAGAGAGCCCAACTGAGCTGAAGTCACATGCATACCACCAACTAGCAGTAGGTGAGCACCTCTGATTTTCCATATAGATTTCACTTGAGTTAATTTTCTCTTTGGTATGGAGGAAGACATTTTGCAAGAGATGACACCATATCAATCATGGATCATTCGAGAAAACACCTATATCTTGAGACTTGGCTAAGGCAATTCAAACCGTCTTCTTTATATATCTGCCTCCCCACAACTTCTTTTCAATCACCCAGGATCCTAGTCATCTCATTAAATAGATTTTTTTTTTTTTTAACCAGAAAGACTCTGTTAATACGACATTAAAAAATCACAAGAATTTATTATTAGTGAAAAAACATTCCCACTTCACATTCACTTAAATATATTTTGATCAACTTTATGTCCAAACATTGCAAGAACAAGGCACAGTGATGGAACAAGGCAGAAAAGACCTTGAGCTCATGCATTTTGCTATCTGGTTGGTGGGATGGAATACTAAACATTAAACAAATATGCAATTTAATTACAGATTGTGAAAATTGTTAAGAAGGATAGATATAGGATAATGTCAAATTTATTAAGGGGTAGATCAAAAGAAACTAACCTGGAAGCAGTAACAAATAGTCCTGTGATTTGGGGACTGTTCAGACTGTTGGAGGTTTTTGACATTAGGGTTCTCACAGGGAACCTCGCCCAAGATGGAGGCCTTGGAAGCTAGGTTTTTCCAAAAGCACCAAATTCTAGTAAGTGTGGCAATCCACATGAGAAAAGTGAAAGTAATAATAATAATAATTTTCAATATGGGACAGGACCTAAGCCAGGTTTTAGTATGGAGGCCTAAATGATAAGAAAATGAGTTGGTGTTTATCAAATTCAAAACAAAAAAATGAATCCTTTATTTATTCTACCATATTTCCTTTTTCCAAATGTGTCCTAGTTATGTAATTTACCTTTACTTTCCCTTCAGTTCTTCCTTGTAAATGCTTTTACTCAAATTATAATATTTTGTTTTGTCTTATAGAATTTTCTAATTTTGTTTTATTGTTCCTTCACATTTGATTTACTTTCTTTCTCTCCTCCCCCATAAAATTTTCAAACTTTTCAAGATTATTAGAGAAAAAAATATTTACTGTATTTTTCAATTTGTAATAAATGTTTCAGTCACCTAATTTATATTAATTTAAATGTTGACTTAACAAGATTAACATTTTTATTTACACCCTAGTAAACCAGAACATAACTAGTTATATAAAGCAATGTTAGAATAAAAACTTTAATATGCTTATATTTTGTTTAAATTAGAAGTCATAAGAAAACATACACATGTTAAATAAAATTAGAAACAATTTGTACTGAGGCTAATAAATCAAACCAGATCTTTAATAAACATAAATTATATAATATTAAATACTAGCTTTCATACTACATTTTTATTTACCAAAAGGAATTTGGGCCAACATGATTTTTTAAAGAAAACTCAGAGCCTAATTAAGTAATTCACACCAAAGGAGCACAAATGCAAAAGTTTCAATTTCTTATATACAAATCTTTTCTTATTATTAATAATTTCCATTACCATTCTATAAAGCTTGCTTATTCATTGTTATTTTAACATTGTTTATTGATCTTTCTGCCTATACACAGGCCATGATCTTATCTACATACTTCTAGAAACAAAATGTATTTCAAAAAAACATAGAATATTTGTACTACCATATATTTAAACATATTATTGTTTTTTAAAAAGTAAAACAATGTTGTATTGGAACAAAAAATATTCTTTCAGATTGATGAGAAAATAGAAAATATCATCATAAAGCATTTTATATAATATAAAAATAAGAGAATGTATATACAATCACACATACATACATGTGTACAACATGTGTGCATGCACACACACACACTACTCTAGCTAAAGTTTAATAGTATTTTTAAATGGATGTAAAACTTATATATTATGCAAATAATAAGTAAGATAATATGATAATAATGTTAAGGAAATTCATAAAACATTGTAATTTGTTATTTGTGTGCACTGAGACTTTAGACAATTGTAATATTCTTATTTTTATTGTTTTTAGGTTTTCTACAATAAATGAAATGGATATTTAATACTTTATTTACAAAAAATGAATATTTAACATAAAAAGTTTCTTGTTGAAGAAAGAAATCATACTTGAAATACACAAAGTATGTTATTGTTGTTAGGTGTAGTGGAGTCAATTTTCAACTCATAGTGACCCCATGTGACTGAGTAGAGCTGTCCCAGCATATTATTATCTGAGACAATATAAAACAAAGAGATCCAGTGATTTTCTACTTGAATTAAAAAATATTATGCCTGCAGACTTTCTTTATATGAAAGTTTTTGTCATATTTATTTTCTTATTTACTTGTGCTCAATATCACAAACGTGTACATGATAGAGGAAATGAACAGCCCAACAAAATGAACAATTTTCTAGGAAATAAAATAAGTGTAAATATTCTAGGAATGGAAATCATTTTATAAACAAAGACTTCTCAATATATGATGCAGAACCCTTTGAGAGGTTCCCGAGGTCAAATGAGTTTTCGTAATAATACTAAGATAAGATTTTGTTTTCACTCTTATTCTCTCACAATTGTTCAGAAGTTACAAGATCTGTAGCAGTGTCCTGTATATAATTTATAAAGATTAACTCTGTTTTCAGAGTTTCTACTGGGCCCTTAGCAGTTATTTTTAATCGCAACTGCCATTATCTGTATAACCTCATTATTGTCTAATAAATTTTTATTTTGATATCCTAAACATTTCCATGTGCGTATGCAGAATCAAAAAAATAAGTAAGTAAAATAATATTTGCAATATATAAAAAATACTTTTATTTGAATTTTAGGTATAAAATGTTTTCTTATTGTAAAGGCTAGATTTTTGGCTTAAAAAGGAGATTAGAAAACCTGCTTTCTCAACCCATAGCTGCACTATCTATGTCTAAAGATGCTGAAAAAAGATAAAACCAACTTACCACCATTCTCTAATTTTAATTTTCTTTAGAAAATTAAAACAAGTCCACAAGAGCCAAACTACCACCTTGAGTATATCCCACCTGAAATTACAGACCATCTCAAGAATAGATTTGACACCTTGAACACTAATGAACTAAGACCAGATGAGATGTGGGATAACATCAAGGCAATTATACGTGAACAAAGAAGGTCATTAAAAAAACATGAAAGAAAGGTAAGACCAAAATGGATGTGAGAAAGAGACTCTGAACTTTCTTTTGAACATAGAGTAGCTAAAGTGAATGGCAGAAATGTTAAAGTAAAAGAGCTGAACAGAAGATTTCAAAAGGTGGCTTGAGAAGACAAAGATGGAGATAGAAAACAAAAAGGGAAGAACACACTTGGCATTTCTCCACCTGGAAGAACTGAAGAAAAAAATTCAAGACTCGAGTTGCAATAATGAAGAATTCTATGGACAAGATATTGAATGAAGCAGGAAGCATCAAAAGAAGATGGAAGGAATACACAGAGTCATTGTACCAAAAAGAATTGATTGATGTTCAACCATCTCAGGTGGTGGCATATGATCAAAACTGATGGTATTCAAGGAAGAAGTCCAAACTGCACTGAAGGTATTGCCAAATACAAGCCTCCAGGAATTGAGAGAATACCAACTGAAATGTTTCAACAAATGGATGCAACCTGGAAGCACTAAATCGTCCATGCCAATACATTTGGAAGACAGCTACCTAGCCAGCCGATTGGAAGAGATCCATATTTGTGCCCATTCCATAAAAAGGTGCTCCAACAGAATGTGTAAGATATGGAGTAATATCGTTAATATCACACACGAATAAAATTTTCCTGAAGATAAGTCAAAAAGGGTTGCAGCAGTACGTCGACAGGAAGCTGCCAGAAATTCAAACCCAATTCAGAAGAAGATGTGGAAGGGGGGGTGTCATTGTTGATGTCAGAAGGATCCTGGTTGAAAGCAGAGAATATTGAAAGATGTTTGCTTGTGTTTTATTGATTATGCAAAGGCATGCAACTGTGTGGAGCATAACCACAGAAGTATCAGTTGCAAGCAAGGTATGTATCAGTTTGCATTGAACAAGTTACCCATGGGATTAATTGTATTTACTTGCTAATCTGTGGTGAGCAATCTCACATGGGTTCACCACATCTTTTATGTGATGGGGGACAAGTGAGATTGTGCGTTGCAGATTGGAGGGAAGGAACAGATTGGCCCTGCATCCCTTGCTTGTTGGGTAGTCTGACTCTGATCATAACAAATTATGGACAACATTGCAAAGAATGGGAATTCCAGGAACTTAACTGTGCTAGTGAGGAACCCGTACATAGAACAAGAGGCAGTCTTTCAAAAACAACAAGAGAATACTGCATGGTTTAAAATCAGGAAAAGTGTGCGACAAGGTTGTATCCTTTCACCACACTTATTCAGTCTCTATGCTGAACAATAATCTGAGAAGCCAGACTACATGAAAAAGAACATGGCATCAGGATTGGAGGAAGATTCATTAACAGCCTGCCTCTGATATGGAGATGACACAACATTACTTGCTGAAAGTGAAGAGGATTTGAAGCACTTACTGATGAAGATCAAAGACTACAGCCTTCAGTATGGATTACACCTCAACATAAAGAGAACAAAAATTCTCATATCTGGACTAACAATCAAC